>NC_030424.2:3535000-3627500 GCF_001660625.3 Ictalurus punctatus
CAGAGTAGCTGTTGCTAATAGCAATCAGTTAGCATTAGCTTCTTCGCACATGCTAACACTATGTGAATTAAATAAAGGCATAGCATGGGGTGTTTTTTAAATGTACTGTTGACTGCATTATATCGAACACAAAACAAATGACTCTCTTCCCAGCTAGCATGGAACGTTCTCACAGCTTTGGCTAACGTTACATACCAGTTCTATTAACGTTTTAAACGAAACGTTTTTAAGCTAACATTCAAAATGTTTTAAAGGATGTTTTCTCGTTTCAAATAATGTTCTTATAAGGTTAACTAAGATGTAAGGTTTTAACCGCGACATTCAGAGGATGTTTTGAGCATGTCGTCAAGGCCACACGTTTTGTTACGTGACGACAAAGGAAGCGCATGCTCACCGCAGCATTTCGTAAAAATGTTTTGAGGATGTTATTGAGGCCTGAGATGAAGGAACGTTGGTTTATTTATTTATTTATTTATTATAATTCCGACTTCGGGTAACGCAACCCCCACCCCCCCCAAGTGTGTTTGCACCTCTGAAGAAAAATCTGATGTTGCCCTGTTTTCCTTTTGGAAAAAAACCCTTCTGAGGAATCGGAAATTTATTCTGATTTGAATGAATATTTTTGTCATCATGTAGCTGGGTAATGGAGGAAAATCCGTGACTGAGGGCAATGAAAGTCCATTGATGCGCCGTCATGAAGATGCCTGCGAGTTCTAAATGACAAAAACACGAACACAACATTTTTAAAAATGTTCTTCATTTTGTTATTTCTTCATTTCTTCTATTGAGGACTTCGCTCAAGGAGAAAAAAAAAAAAAAAAAAAAAAAATATATATATATATATATATATATATATATATATCTCTTTTTTTTTTTTTATACACAGCCAGTACATGGCTAGAGCATATCTCCCTGGTAGTATCGTTAGTTCAGGATATCCCTGTCCTGTCCTGAGCATATGAGCGATATGGCTAACACGCTGACGCTAGAGGTGTTTTTTCGTGAACTCCAAACGTTTGTAACGCGACACGATTGTCGTGTCAACAGCGCTTCAACAGTGGAGGAAAGAAAGTAGTGAAGCTGTGTGCGTTCTAATAAAGTTAAAAACCGTTTAAGAACGTCAAGACAAAACATTTTGTATGTGTTTAAATCATGTTTTCCTAGTCTAAAATGGTCTGGGAACATAAAAACCTGACGCAAAACTTGATAATGAGTTCGATTAGCGTTCTCATGAGACGTTTTCAGAACGTTTGTACAGAACGTTATCTTGCCGTTTTAGGAGGAGAAGATAGGCTACTTCTCGCTGAAAGTATTACTAGATACATGGTCGTGGGTCTGGGTGTGTCATGTACTGGAAATAGTAGCTAGAGCACAACTAGCATAAAGAATTAGCATAAATAACTAGCATAAACGCAGTTCTATATCAGATAAGCAATCTCGGCTAATGTATGTATGCGTTACGATGTTAACCTGTTAATAATTCACATACGACAAAGAACAATCAGTCTAATAGTATGATTTTTAGTTTCTAATAGCTGATGTGCTATTAGCAAAACCGCATTAGCCACCTTAGCATGTACTGTATACTGGGTATTTCTCCTGATGTTTACACCCCTTACCTGTTCATCTGGTTCACGAGCACATGTTAACTCACTCAATGTTTCTCAGCCTTTTTCTTGCGTTTGTTACGGTAAATGCAGGAAAAGCCGGCCCGCTGATGAAACCATTAGAAGATATATTTAGGTTAAAATAAAAATAATGAATAAATAAAGGCTTGCGATATTATAAAGTACTTCTGGAGTTTGTTTTAACTGCATAACACGTTCGAGGCTAAAAGCATCTTCAAGCAGTGGGGAAACTTTATATACCGGACACCTGGCTCAGTTTAAACATGTTTCTCTCTAAGTGGGGCATGAAGAAGTTTTATGCAGCGGGTTTTATTTGCTAATTAGCATCAGCAATATAAATCTCAGTGGGAAGACCGCAGTGGAGAGAGAAAAAAGAAGGGATAAACGAAGAAATTCTCGGTAATTTTAGAGTGCAGCAAAGTGAGATGAGGTATGATGGGATGAAACGGAGTTTAGGGCTGGAATTTAGGGTTTAATGTTTTATCCTTATGGTTAAGAGTCCAAAAGAGTTCAGGAGTTATAGTTATAACCGTATAGTTATAGTTTAGGGTTTAGAGTGTAGTTCTAGAGGTTCAGTGTTTTAGAAATTAGGGTTCAAGGTTATAATTTGGAGTTTAACTTGAGGGTGATACAGAGGTCACGGAAATTAGGATGACGGAACAAGGTTAGATTTAAACACTTAAGCGTTTAGGTTTAGCATTCAGGCTTTTGGAGGCGTGTCATGACGAGCACACATGCACTATTATAAAGTTTAGGAATTCGATTTTCGAGTTTAGGATTGAGGTAAGTTGGGATTTAAGGTTTAAAGCTAAGGTTCAGGATTAGATGTTCAGGCTTGAAGTTGAATTTTAAGAATTAGAGTGAAGGTTTGGAGTTCAGAGCTGGGGATTAGCATTTGCATTCAGTAGATATAATTTAATCTTTGAGCTTCGGGTTGTAATTTATGGTTTAAGGCGGAGTTTTAGAGTCAGAGATTATTTAATGATCTAGGGTTTAGGTTTGGAGATTAATGTTGGGTTTAGGGATGACCTTTTGGGATTAGGATTTAAGATTAAGGGTTTGAGTTTGAAATTTGGAATTGGTGCTCTCGTAGGATTAATTTTAAAGCTCTGAGTATTGGAGTTGGTGAAATTTCTTCGGAGACTGCTGTGAATATGGGCGGCAACCGGATATGACCTCACACGCCAAGGTGCTGGCTTAAAAATTTATTTTTTTATTTTTCTTTCAGTGTTAAAATCTACCATCTGTTCCCGTATGCAGTGACTCTGCATTCCAGGGCACTTCACTTTTGATGTTGATTTTTCTTTTCTTTTAAAGCTGTGCTGTATAAAACAGGATGGCACGTCGCTATAATCGGCGCTACCTCCATCTTGGATTTTCTGAAGAGGTCGCACGTCTTCGTGTGATACGAATTCGCAGGTCAGAGTTCACCGAACTTGAACTTTGGAATGCAGCGAAATGCGAAACTTCTTCGTATGAGCAGGCATATGATTGGAAGTCAACGGAACGAAAAGTGTAGTGTGCCCGCCCCTTTCAGGGTTGAAGCTTTTTAGGAGTTAGAATTGTTCTGGTTTAGCATTAGGGTTATCCCTAAAACTCTTAATCCGTCCCTAAATACTAAACTAGAACCCGAACGTCACTCACTCACTCACTCACTAATATTAAGCAGTTATTGACCAATGTAGCTGAATATGTTGCAACATGCACATCTAGTAATAAATAAACAAATAAATAAATAAATAAAACCGTTAAACGTGTAGTTTTAACAACAAGGAGGCGGGTGCAAATGAAGGGTTTTCTTTTTTGAAATAAAATGCAGACAAACATTCATAAACCTGAGCAAACCAAGAACTAGATACCGAAACAGAACACCATGTGGAGCACAAACTGAGTACCAGTAGCTAAACAACTCGGGTGGGAAACAGAATTTACGTGTGTGTGTGTGTGTGTGTGTGTGTGTGTGTATTAGGGAGAGTAATCAAAGCGAACGTAAAATCTATCTTCTCTCCATCTCTGTGATTGTTGGTAAATATGAAGAATTGAAGAATGGTTATGGCTTGGAGTGAAATAAGGGATGGAAAGAACGGGAATGAGTCTTTCTGGTACAAAAATAATTTCCGTACTTCTATTCAGACCATGAGGTAAGAGGTCTCCAGGCCTGGAGAAGGAGACAGTGATTTGCCTAATGAACATGCTCCTTGCTAAAAGCCAAAACACCAGATTTACTTTCTCGCATCACTGAGCTGCAGAACTGAAGAACCGATTTTCAGACATTACACCCAAGTTCCAGAAATTACAGCAAAATCTCTGGCCATGCGTGGTTTAACAGCGATCATGGAGTGAAATGAGTTGATTAAATCAGCTTGGTCATCTGGCAACCGTTGTTCTGTTGGCAACGTCAGAGGAGCAGATGGAGCTTTTCTTCCATTACGAGCTCCACCATCTCCTCAACTTTGTGCTTCTGTCATGTTAGCACTGAGAGTCTTTTGTGCTTAAGCGTTTTTTGAACATGTTTAGGTGAACTGATTCGCTTCGTCCCGCCACCTAGAAACGCTCTGCATGCTACGAGGCTTGTGGCGTGGATGTGAGAAGAACAACTTTCAATGAGTTCTTGTTTGCCAATCAATTCGTAGGATTCACTTCAAAGAGCCATTTAAAAGACATTTGATTTTATTTGTGGTCTAACGTTATTGATACACACAGTAATGAGCCCTGAGGAGACAAAGCGAGGCTATTAACAAGAAATGAGAGATAACACAAAGATCACGATGTTCGGTCGATGTGGACGTCGCGCATGGGGGAAAAAAAAAACGAGCAGCAGTTCTCTGCATTATCCAGTAAAAGCCAAAATGTTTGTTTAATATGGCTTGAGGATGATGTTCTTGGATTAGCGAGTGTTCGCTAACAGTGTTAAGAGCGAGCGGCGTTATCTGACCGACAATAAAAACAAAAGACGAAGCACCGCTCGTTCACTCGAATTTATTTTAAAATGTTAAGATATTGAATTTCTCTCCGTTCTCAGTGCATCCGGGGTCAGCCTTGCGAGCGAGAGAAACGGAGCGAGACGGAAATATGGGCAATTTGGACAGATTGTTAAATTCTGAATCAATAAAAGGAAAACAAAGGAAGGATTCAATGACGTCTGCAGCCGTTTCAAATCGGGAGGAAATTAATAAATGTATAAAAATATGACACGCTGGTTAGAACAAGATCCTTCAGGGTAATGCAACAGAACCGAAGAGTTAAAGGAACTAGAGGATGGTGTGAAGGTGTCTAACTGATTGGGACGGGACCACTGTTACGTTTATATAGATTGTACCTTGGGGAATGAAACGATTCTAGTACAATAGAGAACGTAGGGCTCTGAGAACGTGGAACATGGGACAATGAGAACACTGGGGCTGCAAGAACACTGGAGCAGCTAGAACGTTAGGGTAATCTTCTTGATCTTGAGAACACTGGAAGAAAGACTGGTTCTACTAAAATGGTGTCCTAGCAGCTTGGGGCTCTGGGAACATGGAACATGGGACAATGAGAACATCGGGCCAGCGAGAACATCATTAAGGCAATCTTGAATGTTCTTGGTCTGAGAACACTGGAAGAAAGAACGGTTCTACTAAAATAGTGTCCTAGCAACTTGGGGCTCTGGGAACGTGGAACATTGGGGCAGCGAGAACATTAGGGCAAGCTTTTTGAATCTTCTTGATCTGAGAACACTGGAAGAAGGAACGGTTCTTCTAAAATGGTGTTCTAACAATCTAAGGCTCTGGGAACGTCACTTGAATCTCATACACCGTTTTTAAAACCATAAAATTTTCGAAAACTAAAAATTTAGAAAAATAACAAACCAGGTTCTCCCTTTTAATCGTCAAAAGAACCAAATTCCAGACGTTCTGCTTTTATTTTGCGTTTAACGTCGTCCTCTTGATAGGTTCTGCTGTAAACCGAAGCGGCGACGTGATTAATCGTCCAGTCGTGTCGCTGTGTTAAAGCGCTGTGAATTAACACACCGGTGCAAACAGATCGGAGAAATCCACACACTCTCTGAGCAGCCGTGGAACGATGACGACGTCCACTTAAAGCCTCTAAATAGCTCAAATTACAGGAATTTAACTTTTATTAATAATGAACCTTACTGGGAATCGAATTAATATCCGACTACTAATTAAACGAAGGCGTTAATTAGACCGATGCGGGTCGCAATCACTCAGAAAATGAAGCGGTCTGCATAAACTCCTGCGTTTACCTCCAGTCTGTAATTATAATTCGAATCAAAATGATAATTAACAATAAACATTTCATTGCTTCTCGACTCGGGAAATAACGTGTTTTGTCTTTACTGATTAATGACGTCTCATTGACTTTGACTTTATATGCAAACCGTTTAAACGTGTATTATTATATAAATGATTGCCGAGGCTTGCTTATGTTGGACCCGGTGACATCGGAAATGATGTCACTGACGTTGCTTCCATATCATGCGCTTGACTCGCTAGGATGTTTGTGTGTTTGTTTGTTTGTTTGTTTGTTTTGGTTTTTATTTCCCCCTGAAGTACCATGTCGGATTTGTGATGGTTAAAGGAAGCAATGCCCAAATAAGGAAGGAAGGAACTCTGCCCTCTTGTGAGAGGCGTTTATTTGCAGCCATTTTATTTAGATAATGTTCTAAGAATCTCTTAAAGTTAGAACTATTAAATCTTCAGACCAAAATGGAGGAACATTCTTTCCTAAGAGTGTAGAACCTCTTTTCATTATCTATCTATCTATCTATCTATCTATCTATCTATCTATCTATCTATCTATCTATCTAAAGTCTTTTCGAAGAGCTAAATTGTGGTTGTGATCTCGTGTCCTTGTTAAATCTAAATCTCCCTCTATATAAACGCGAGCGTTCCTTTTTGTTTACCAATCCTCGCAATGGCACACTTATCAGATTCATTTCCTGTTAATCCCTCACACACTTCCAGACTGATTCTGAGCAGCAGACGCGACGGTAAACACGCTCGTCCCTTAGACACACGCCGATATTTACCCCCTTTAACGTCCTCCATCTTGATTCTGCACTGTGGCCATCTGCTCGAGGTGATTAAATAAAAAGCGGGAGAATGTTGATGAGCGATTCAGGGTCGTTTCGCTTGAAATGGAGATTTTTACCACGCTCTGCAGACAATTAAAACATCGCTAGGAGTGCCTTATGAGACACGAAGTCATTTTCGTGGGGATTTAGTCAACGTTTCATTTCATACCTCACCACAGCGCAACTGAATTCAGGAGTCTACGGGTTAAAGTTTGTACCACACTGTTTAGGGGGAAAAAGAAAGGTTCTTCATGGGTTCTTTTTAAGAGTTCATTGGGTGTAGGATTCGACATGGAGCCTTTTAAGGGAAGAAAATAATGAGCGATCGTTTGGAGTTGCAGTTAGCACGTACACGCTTAGGAAAAACGGATCCCTATGGGTTTGTGTATAATTACAAATTCTTACAGTAGTTCCCAAAAATGTTCTACTTGGCACCTTTTCTCATAGGAAAACACTCTGGTGTCGTCTTCTACATAGAATCTTTAATGGCAAAAAAATAATGAGCAATAATCTTAACACGTACGCTCAAAGAAACAAGGGTTCCGTTCCGTTTCCTCGGTTAATTAAGGGTTCTTAGTTTCCAAAATGGGTTTCATTTGGAACTCTTTCTGAAAGAAATGTGCGATGATATGAGGTTTGTATCGCATACTCGCATAATTAATATACACGCTCTTAGAAAAAAGGCTTCTTCATGGGGTTGAAATGGTTCTGATGATAAAACGGTGCTCTACTGAGAACCTTTAAGGTTTGCCTTAGATGGAAATCCAAAGAAACCTTAATTATGTTTTTCATTGTTTTAGAAAAAGTTCACCAGACCTTTTTGAAGTGTGTAGCACCACAGTGACCATGGTAATATAATCGAGGGAAGGACGGCACTGGCGAAGTGGGACCTGTGGTCATTTTTATGCAGTAAGTGGGGGGGGGGGGGGGCCTAAAAAGCAAGGACACATTTGGACTCGGTGGGTAAAACCCGAGTGGGTGAAATCCGAGGCCACTGTTTGGCAGAGATACCGGATTTCTCGGAAAAGATCCCGGCTCCCAGGGGACCTCCGGCGTGCACAAGACCCAAACTGGAACAAACCAGACATTTTCTAGAGTCTAAATCCTGTTACAATCACATTCTGCTCGGATTTAACTCGGATTTTTGAAGGAATCCGAACAGAATGGCATTTCCTTGAACTGTTGTGACATTCTCTGCAGGATCAACACGTCAATGAGCAAGTCTTCGTGAGCAGAAGCCCAACGTTCTACACAGAGCTTAGCAAGAACACAGACGGGTTGCACGTTCTTCGATCGGACAGACGAGAGCCGCTTTCAGACCTGTTCGTCCGAATCAGAGTGAAACTGATTCTTGTGGTTTGTTTGATTTTTGCTTTCACGCAGAACCGAATTAAACGAACCAAAATAAACAAACAAGCCCTTGTAAAACTTTCATTTTTCACAGCGTCAGAAAACGAACCTGTACCAAGTGCGTGTAGAAATCGCAGAAATGACCAGAGAACACTGATGTATGTAAAAGATTACATAATCATATAAAAAAAAAAAATTTTGTGTCACATCCAGTGTTTGTCTCCTTTTGTTTGCCTCCAGAATCCCTAAATGGACTACAGTTCTGACCTTTTGGTTCAGTTTGCTTGCAAAAAATGACACAAAAACAAACACACACACACACACACACGGCATGTTTGATTCATTTCCTGCGAGTGAGTCGATTCGGAGTCGAACATGATTTTTAAACATGATCATGTTTTAAAAATTCCTGGAAAAGAAAACCTAAAAAGCCCGCGTTTACATCCTAGTGTCTCCGACTACTCGATTTCCTTCAGCATTCATCTTAATCATCACTGAGATGGAGAGAAAATCTCATTCAGAAATACAACAGATGTCTAGTGCGGTTTCCTTTTTCCGTCAATTAACTCGAGCAGCTACTCGAGCAAAATTCAATACAGCCGGGTGCCAAAACTTTTCGCTTCCCTTGTGTTAAATATTCATTCGAACAGCGTATAAAACTCTTTAAACATTTCACTGCCATTACGGCTGCTGGCGAGCGATTTGAGTGAAACAAATATGATAATGAAATATAATTTCTATTATTTGCTGAAGCACTGCACAGGGGATTTTTAAAAAAAAAAAAAAAAAACAAACAACAAAATAAAATATAATGACTATTATTTTGCGAGCCCACAGCTGAACAAAGAGCGTAATGGCACATAATTATTATACAAGTGCCGAGTAATAATTTAATGGTGGGGGGGGGGGATCAAAAGAGAAATAAAACATGTTAACGGCTTCCTTTTGTGGCTTGAACAGGAAGCCACGCGATGCGAGCAGATTTTACCGGAATTCTCCAGAGCGTTTTTGTCGTGTGTGGAATCGTTAATGTCAATAAGCGGCCGTGCTTCATGCCCTCCTGCTCCCGAGTGTTTACTGTGCTATTAGAGATGCATTAGCATAGCTATGTTGAGCCGTGCATGCTGGGAAATAAAGGGTACGCAGAAACGCACCGTATTTCCCCAAACTGTTATTCTGAGTGCATTAATGCACAAACACTAAAGTGAGCGTTATGCTTTTGCTAAGTGTGCTTAGCTTGTGTGTTTATCGAGAGACCGTGCATCAGCATCCACGTCGCCTTTTCGAGGGGTTTGAACCTCGCCTCCGCGTGTTCTCCCAGGTTCCTCTGGGTGCGCCGGTTTCCACCCGCAGTCCAAAGACATGCGTTGTAGGCTGTTTGGCATCTCTAAATTGTCGAGCTTTACTTTGCGATTAAGTAATATACAGAAGTAAGGAATGGTAGATTTTTACATTCCATGCTCCTTGAGAGAATCTGATTTAATGACCAAATTAATCATTTAACGGCTTCAGAGGAATCTATTTCCCTTCCCCGCATCATAACAGGTTTGTCGGTTTGTCTTCCGGGACTTGGATAGATCCAAACATAATCAGAGTAAAACAAATGTAGCGAACAATGACGGACTGTTATGTGGAGAGGCGTCGGGATTTTGCCTTTGTTTTTGTTCGTGTTAATTAAATGCACATCACTGTTTCTAAAAGTTAAAGACGAAGGGAAATGAGCTTGAAGTGCGTTTCTCTGCAGGGGAGTAGACTCAACAAGTAAATAAACAAATCTGAGAACATCATCCTTTTCACTCAGCTTTTTCAGAAGGGAAGTGAGGACGGACACTGGGTAAAGCTTGCTTCACAGTTAGTGTGGTGAAGTGGTGATGATGATGACAGTGAGGAATCCGGAATGTCTGGACAAACCTTACTAGGGGGATAAAAAGAAATTTGAGTATGGATAGCGTGAAGTGTATCTTAATACTAGCTTAACATGTTTGTTTTTTTTTTTTTCTTTTTTTTTTTTTTTAACCCATGTTCTTCTGAATATTTCCATCAATAGAATAACTAGACCTCAGTGTCAGGATCAACAATGGAGGACGGGGACATCAGCGGTGACTGCGTTCAGTGAAAAGATTTGGAAAATTGTGATTTACTTGATATAAATTGGTGAAATGAAACCAAATAATGTGCGAAACAATCGCCAACTTAACAGCAAAGCATAATCCCAAACAAACGTAGCTACTGAGCCTTAAGGCTGTTAGTGTTTTTCTTTGGCAAAGTTCAAGGGGGTATACTGGTGATAAACCCACTTGTTGTTCTTTAGAAATCCTCGACATCTAACTAAAAGTGACCGTGCAGGGAGCAGCTTAAAAGACTTGGACGACCCCAGTACCATTCCATAGAAAAATGAGCAACTCTTCAAAGCTGAAGTCAATATGAAGTAAAAGGACAAGCTATGGTCTGTTCTTTCTGAAAAATAAAAGATCGTGAGCACTGGGATGAGCAATGAACGGTGTCTATAATTACAATAGCAGCTCTGAAGTAAAAATTTACAGTAGCGGGCTGAGATTATCCACTGAAGAAATCGTGAGTTTTGGGTATAAATTGGTATCTTGCTAGAGGAGGTAACAAAGGGCAATGAGGGCCATCAACATCAGCAAATGGGCATCATAAAGCGCCAGATCAACATCCTGAAGCCTGATCTACCTCAGCTAGGTCTCCTGGACTTTAGGGTTTAATCCTCAAGACACAAAACACCCCAGAAACACCAGTTACATCAGCGACAGTATGGCCTGATCTACTTCAGCTGGGTCACCATGATGAGAGGGTCTTATCCTCAAGACCCAAAATACACAGGAACTACAAGTTATGCCAACAATGATATGGCCTGACCTACCTCAGTTTGATCACCTGGATAATGGGGTCTAATCTTGAAGACCCAAAACATCCAAGAACTACAGGTTACATCAGTGATCATATGGCCTAATCAACCACAGCTATGGGGAACCAGGATGAGGTGGTTCAATCCTGAGGACCAGAAGCACGACCCAAAGCATCCAAGAACCAAAGGCTACATGGGTGTTGATATGGCCTGATCAACCACAGCTGGATTACCTGGTTGATATGGTCTTATCCTCAAGACCCAAAATACACAAACACAGGTTACGTCAATGATATTACCTGATCTACCTCAGCTGGATCACCTGGATAATGGGGTCTAATCTTGAAGACCCAAAACATCCAAGAACTACAGGTTACATCAGTGATCATATGGCCTAAGCAACCACTGGAGGGGAACCAGGACAAGGTGGTTTAACCCTGACCCAAAACACACAAGAACCACAGGTTACACTAATGATGTGTATCTGAAGACAGTGTTTCAGACACCGAAGTTGAGTAGCTAAGTGAACTTTCAGATTTCAAATTCTATAAATCTGAGTCTATAAATCTTTTCTGAGAGTCGGTATTGGCGCTTGAGGCCCTTCAGACTGCTCCTGATCATATCTGATTATGCTAATCTGCTTCATTTTGATGACTCTCTCCACACTTTCCACTTCATGCTGCTCGGTCTCCAAATGAGCTTTGTCTCTGAATTGCACTGGAACAAAAAAAGCACCAATGAATCTATCCATCTGTGTATATTCCACTTATTACCCTTATGACATTTGACTGCTTTAACTCAGGGTTTTGCCTTAAAATGAAAGCTTAAATATTGCAAAAAAAAAAAAACCCAAAAAGTATGAGCCGTAAATGTCAGCATTTTGGCTGAATATTCACCAGAACATTACCTGTTGAAGAAGAGAGATGAGGCAGAGCCAGCACTCGCCTGAGAAATGCCAGTCGATTTAAAGATGTATAAAAATCGAGTGCTGATACAGGAGACGGGTTCTCGCCATGGGACCGAAGCAACTGCTCCACTGGCCAAGCAGAGAGACAGGAGGGATGGTGTGGTCCATCAGGAGTGACTCTGGCCCAGAGAGACAGGCGTCATTAAACACTCCGCACGCTAATGGTCTCTAGTCGCCTGGTATGACCTGTCAGGCAAATTACCCATGAGTCATTGTGTTTGACAGCGCACAACATCATAATGTGGCAATGTGTGGTGTTTGGAAACCACACGCTCATCGCTGTATTCTTAAGTAAATAAAACTCTTCAATCAAAACCGTGGCGTTCACTCGTGAGGAAAATACGCATGATGTTAAAACCGAAAAATTAAATGCAACCAAACATTTTTTCCGATTAGGTTGGGGGAAAACAAAAGCCAAAAACATGGACGAAAGTGCAAGCCTTCTTAGCGGGTGTATAGGAAGAGGTTTACAATACTGCGATGCTGCTGTAACTAAAAATAACTGTTCTGGCTGTTGCAGGTTGGCTCTATTCACGCTATTGTAATCCAGCTGCAGGGCTGTGAATTTTTTTTTTTGTAAAAATTTATTTATTTATTTTTTTTGGACTTCCGCTCACAGCTGGAGCAGCAGACCGAATGCCCGTTCTCTTTCTGGCCAAATGACTCGCTCGGTACATTTCTCAAAGAGCTCTGTGAATTCCTCCAGGTCATCCTGTGGAGACGTCTTCATCAGGGGGCTGGGAGATCGCAGCAAGCGCCGGAAAATCTGCCTATTTTCATCTCGGCCTGCGCTTTTGCCAACAGCATTTAAAACAAACAAACAACTATTGTAACATGGAAAAGCAGGTGCAAAAAAAAAAAAAAAAAAAAAAAGGCCCCTGGAGAAAGAGAGTGGAAGAATAAATCACGTATATGGGGAAAAAGAGAGTGAAGGGGAAACAGAATGACTGAGAGGAACAAATGCATACAAATGGAAAGGCTGTGAGAGACGGAGTGACAAAGGGAGCAAATGAGAGAGAACGAGACCGAGAGAGAGAATGAGTGAGAGACAGACGGAGACTTTGTTTTTTAATGCTGTGCCAGTTCTATGGCAATTTCCATGGCAAGAAATGTGTAAGAGGATCTCGATCTCTCTCTCTCTCTCTCTCTCTCTCTCTCTCTCTCTCTCTCTCTCTCTCTCTCTCTCTCTCATTCATTCATTCAATGTTCTATTACATTGTGTGTTTAGTTAAAAGGCAGCACATTGTGATGAAAACGTTAAAGACCCGAGACGAGTTAAAATAGAACCGAAATGTGTTCTTTATTTTTATTTTGTTGCTTTATTTTATATTCTGGGTTTTATTTATTTATTTATTTTTTTAAAAAAAAGCTATTTGATTTAACAGAAATTAAATCTTTGTGGTGGAAGTACACTGGATTACGAAAAAGAAATTTGTTTCCACACTCCCCCCCCCCCCTTTCTACTTTAACATGTGAACCTTTTTAGAGGCTAACAGAAAACCAGTAGGAAAAATGTCTGTCCACCAACACGATGAAATTATCCATTGATAACTTGTAGTAGTGAGTGTACTCCAATGTTAAAATCCGGAATGTGTATTAAAAAAAAACGCGTGAAGGTTGGCAGATCTGCAAGGAAGTGAGCATTCGGAAAGACCGAGTTCCCTAAGGTACTACACAGGTGCTCCTGGAGATAGTCATGGTTAGAATCATGGTTCTGTACATACCCTTCAGTTAAATCCATCTAAATAAATAAATAACCCACAGCGAGCAGTGGTATGGATATTAAAACAAATCGGTAGTCAGGCTTCCCGTCTTCATGCTGCAATCATGTTCCTTCAGAAAGTAAACATCTTCGCAGCATCTCTTATGCCTGCTTTGTCTTTAATTGAGAGCGTGCTACAAACCTGCGCTGCTGGAAATGTTGTTTACAGACCTCAGAGCGCGTCACGTGATTAATGACACGTTTGTTCAGAAAATCTCAGCAGGTCTGAAAGACTCGAGAGCTTAAAAAAAAAAAAAAAAAAAAAAAAAAAACAACCTGAGCAACATCAGGATGATCCTTCAGGAAAACCCGTACACTGGTGGAAAGCAGGATCTCTCTGAGAGTCCGAACGAGCCGCTGTGTAGACCTGAATCACGGGTTTATATTAACGTGTACGTTTCTATAGTAACGGCTCGTTCGCAGGGATGTGTATGACGGATGCGTGACGTAAACCGATACAAAAATGTGTGTTCGTTGATTAGGTGACGGTTTCTGTAAGGAGATGTTTATGGAAGGAGTATTCAGTGTTGGCGGGGGGGGTTTATCAGTGGTTGCTACTGAGCGATGTTTCCATGGTTACAGCGATCTCTCTCTTTAATTAGTGGTTCGGGCTTTAGAATTGTAGGTAGTGTAGTTTTTAAAACGCAAATGTCAGAACATCGTTGTTGTTTCTGGAACCTCATTGTAGAGCTGGATTTGATTAGGGAAAGCACTAGAATGTACCATGTTTTAATTTGGATTATATTGGAATTTAGACTAAATCAACATTTGAGTCAAAAATGTTAACAATTCTGAAATTTAAAACAAACATTCCAAGTACCTCCTCCCCCTTTTTTTTTTTTTTTTTTTTTTTATTTTATTTTTTTTTCAAATAAAGATTTGAGGGCGGGGTTAGTGATGTCATTAGACAAACTCGACAACTTTGACCCAATCATGTTAGATATGCAAATCATTAGACGCTGATGACATGGTAAACGTTTAGCCACAACCCTGCAAGCTTTAGCGCAGTTAGCTTATCAGTGATATTGTGTGATTAGGGATGCCTAGAGGACGTTTTTTGAATTGAATGTTCATGTATATTCATAAATTCTGTGGGTTTTTAATCGGGGTAACCTTGTGAAGATGTTCTTCCACCATGTTGACATGTCGTTGACGTGTTTTGTCTTCTTTTAAAAGACTATTTCCCTTCAATCGTTACGGTACGGTGTAAGAGTTGCACAACAAGCAGAATCTTCAGATCCTCAGACGTCAGTACTCGGCTCCTTTTTGCTTAATGTGCTATTACGGCTGTAAGGGTTTGATGGATGTGAGTGACAGGAAGCCAGGGAAAGCTGTAAAAGCTAAAATGTTCTGACTTCCCCCCCCTCTGGGAAGAGATTTTTCTAACAGCAGAAAGCGCGAGCCATCCCTCGATGTTTCTCCGGCACTGAATGAGCCCTGAATTATGTTAGCAGGCGTGACTAAAGAGGAAAATGGCATCGGACTCGATCTCAGGAAAAATAGGACGGGGTTATTGTGGTGGAGAGGCTGAGGGACACTCGGGGATGGAAATCTCAAGGCCTCCAAAAATAAATAAAAAAAATCCTTGAGAACCTAATTTAGTACAAATTCTGTAATAAGTCTGACTTGATTCCAATTGATTGTCCGTTATATCCCCTTAACATGAATGTAGTTGATCAAATGTGACGTTTCCTTGTTTAGTTTAGCACCGTGAGGCTAATGTAGCTAACAAGCAATAGAAGTGTATAGCCTCCAGTTTAGCATGGCGTGCTAAGTACGTGCAAAGCCGCGTTTACTATCGTACGATTTTTACTTTTTTTTTTTTTTTTTTTTCCCCTGACGCTAACAATTGCACATCGTTTAAAAAAATAAATAAAATAAAATAAAAAAGTCTTGCGTAATCCATGTCTAAAATCGCAGTACCTCATCGCCAATTACGCGAGGTGAAGCCGATGGCTCAAAATTCACGTTCGTGAGAACTCTGAATGGGAAATGTAGGCCATGAATGTTTAGTTTTTCACAGCCAACTATGGTGATCTTCACGAACACCGTACAGCATGTCTAGTATACAAGCTCCTGCGAATGATTTCGAACAAACTCCTTCGTATCCAGCACGTTACATAACTTTCGAGAGCTGCGTAGCGAGAAGAGCAATCGGCAGTGCTTTTAGCTCGGTGTCTGATGCACCGTTTCCAGTCATAATGCTAAGAAGAAGAATTTCCAGCCTGGCCATTTAGACACGTGGATCCAGGTTCTATAACGTTCCACAACGCTGTCTTCAATCATCACATTTTTAAAACTTTTATGAAATGCCATTTTAAATTGGATTATTATTATTATTATTATTATTATTATTATTATTATTATTATTATTATTATTACAAATGCTAATGTGATGCAAATGCGGTTCAGGTCAATGGATGTGTGTGCACACCCGTCACGTTTGGGAGCAGTGTGCATTATCGGCTGTGTCTAAGAGAAGAATGAGTGTGCAGACACAAAGGCACCGGCGACGCTGATGCATTACTGTGATTAATGAGATTCTACGGGAAAATGCTAATAGGAATCTGGTTTGTCGCACAATCAGCCTTTTTTTTTTTTTTTTTTTTTTTTTTTTAAAAACATCTGCCTGTGTTGCCACTCAGGATACACGTGTATATCTGGCCTCATGCTAGATTTAATCCACATGTTTGATTATATTTTTTCCTTTGCCGCTAATGCCATGACTGACACAGGGGGGGCATGCTGAGGACTTTTCTTTTTTCCATTACGTTGGCCTTTTAAACATCTCCTCCACCGCAGCGGCGTTGTAACTCCACCGTCTTCCGTTTTCATGCATGACGTAGCTCTCTATGGCTTCTCCTCCTTCTCCTGCTCTGCGTGACCACGATCATGCCTCCATCCCTGCATCTAAATCAACTCCTGATTCTTATTCCAGAGCTGCGGCTTCGCTTTCCACGAGACCTGCAAGAGTAAATTGAAATCCGTTTTTATTTATTTATTTGTTTTATTTAGGTGAAGACGCAGCAGGCTTGAAGAAGCACGCCGCTGGAATTCTGCACAGGATGAACGCTGGCAGTACAGACCTACGTGTGATGTAGATCAGTGTAACTGCTTTAGTGAGTATAAACCACCACCCAAATAAGATCTGCTCAGCCGTACCGCCTGCCCATCGATGGACGGGGTAGGCGGGCGCCGATACATTTGCACCACAACTTATCAGCTTCACGAGGTGCTTTCATACCGATCGGAGGTCTTTCGTGGTTATTACACGTCGCACTTTATGAGATTCCACTAGCCCGTGGGACGCTTCATAAACTTCAAGCTAGTGTTAAACTTGCTTTGTGGTAAACATCAGAAAGTAAACATGTGGATTTACAATACTCCATTTCCTTCACGCCGTACACGTCTTCTAGATATCGAACTAGCATTCTGACTGATATCCCGCAATCTAATTACTTTTTTTTTTATTTTTTTTTTTTTACTTTTTTAACTTTTTTTTAATGCATCACTACATTTTTATGATTTCATGTAGACGGAGCTATCTTTTAAAAAAAAAAATTTAAAAAAAAAGGGAACCTCCTACTTTTTCGCAAATATTCCTGTACGTATGGACAAGGCCTCAGAATCAGCTCTGCTCTCTGCCCACGTCTTTTCTCAGATCTCTCTCTCTCTCTCTCTCTCTCTCTCTTCAATAATCCGCTCATTTATATATATAAAGCACTGATGGGATTCTCAGTTCTCTCCTGCTTAATACTGCAAAATCCAATTTTAAAGATGATATATTATTCATTCGCCTTCAATAAGGTGAGGTTGTGAGGATGAGGATTTAAGGGGTATAAAATTTAAGGACTAACCGGTTCTGCAGGAACGAGAACTTCGGCGAAATACATTAATGAATGCAAATCCCCGCTGATTTATAAACCGGATCACGGAGACAAAGCCCCTAAGACAGGGTCATGATGATGATGATGATGATGATGATCAGTCGATAAGAGCCGGGACAAACATTGGTTACGAATGAGTGGATGTATTTGTGCTCAGGAGGTCTTCACCACTCATTTGTGATGAAAGAGATGATGATGATGATGAAGAGGAGAACAGCACTACAACTCGACTAATCCGCCGTCTCAAGGCTGATCCATGCCTCTTTCCTCCCCTCTATTGCTTCCAATTCCACTTCACCTGTCAGCAGTAACCTTCAATTTTTCAGCTGTTCAGCCAGTCTCCCATCTGCGGTTTAAAAATGGATGAAGTGCCTTTCTCCCACGCTCAGACACTATGTAATCTTCTAGCACTGTCTCAGCGGCTCGATTGATTTATTTATCTATTTATTTCCTTTTTAGGAGCACAGCCGGTGATTTTCTGCCGCTTATAAAACGCATACGATCCGCGATGAGTATCCGGATGCTGCTACTTGTGATAACGTAAGCGCTGACTAACATTGCTAGCTAGCAAGCTAACACCAGAACTGTATATGTAAAAATGTATAAAACATAAAGGCCCCCCCCCCCCCCCAAATAATTTAGGTTGAAATAAAGTAAATAAAAGAATCAGTTTGGCCTTGAGGCAAAAAGTGAAATGTTCACCCTCGCTGTGAAGCGTGGTGGTGGTAGCATTATGTTGAGAGATACTGTGGGTTCTTCCAGGGTTAACTGTGGGTTCTTCCAGGAGCCCACATTAATATTCAGATCATGTGACCTTTTTAATTGCACACAAGTTAACTCCATCCAACTGATTATGCGGCTTGAGAATTAATTTCGGAGTTGCCGAGCAAACCGGGGCGCACGCACGATTTAATGCGATTTTAAACACTTCGATATTACGGGCGGTTTTTATTTAGATTCGTGACGTGCGATCTTGAAGTCGAGTTACTCTGACGTACGCAAGCCGCTGTAAACGCTCTTTCACTCGCAAATCTACGACTCGCGGTTTTAAACATCATCCTGAATAATAAGGATCTTGGAGTAAAGTTTAATATTAAAGTGTCACAGTTCCTGCTGTACTTTTTCGTGAAGTGTCACGTTATCACGGCGTCATGACGATTCGGCGATAAACAGATCTGCCATTAAAAGCCTTTCTGTGTATTTGGTGGTCACACTTCTTATCTGCACTGCTCAGCTGCAGCCTGATCTCCATCACATCAGATAAACCGGTGGATTTATAGCTTCACAGCACAAAGCTACTTCTGATAAACCCAATTAATTAAAGCGCTTCCCGGTGGCCGATTTAGCCGACGCCATCTGATACACTCTGACCACGGACCTTTTCAAAATTCTGTTTCCTTCAAGCGTTGTGGTGAGGGGTTTTTTTAACATCTATCTCATTTATTTATTTATTTATTTTTTTACACGGAGCTGTCGTCTCTCGGCTGTTCTCCGACGTGGTGAAATTAAAACCTGCTCGATTTCACAGCCTGCCAGCCAGCACCAACACCTCGAGATGATATTGCAAATGATGTCACTGAGAATATCTTCTTTTCAGGGCACTGCTAGTCTACGAGTGCTTCAATTAAAAAAAGTAAAGATTCAAACAATCTCTGGTGGCTCACTGGTGATCTTTTTTACTTTACTTCTTTCACTCTTTCACCTCTCTCTTTCTTTCTTTCACCTCGTTCTCCTCTTTCTTTATTTCTTTTGCCTCTTTCGTTCTTTCTCTCGCCTTTCTTTCTTTTGCCTCTTTCGCCTCCTTTCTTTCTTTTGCCTCTTTCTTTTGCCTTTTTCACTCTATCGTTCGTTCTTTTCTCACCTCGTTCTCCTCTCTTTATTTCCTTTGCCTCTTTCTCCTCTTCTTTCTTTCTTTCACCTCGTTCTCCTATTTCTTTTGCCTCTTTCTTCCTTTTGCCTCTTTCTTTCACCTCTTTCTTTATTTCTTTTGCCTCTTTCACCCCTCTTTCTTTCTTTCTGATGGTGGTAAATTATCTAATAAATGCTAAGTAGTATGTTTTACATGTGATCTGAATCATTTCAGCTGGTGTAGCCTTTCAGGTCACGTGATCTTATATTTTGGGTTGGAGGCCCAAGCAACCCTGGATGATTTTAAACCATTAGGACTTCTTTTCAGTGTCAAAAAACGTTGATTTGTCCAGGATCCCTGGTTCAGTTCTGAGTTCTCATGGTGTCCGTGTGGAGTTCCTTAAGGGTTTTTGGTCACCTCCCAAAAAACACAGATAGGTGGATTGACTATGCAAAGAGTGAATGGTCCTGGCGGTCCATCCAGGGCGTGTTCCCATGCAGTGTTCCTGGGATAGACTCCGGATCCACTACAGCCTTCACCAGGATACAGCAGTCACCAATTCCATGCAAACTAGTAGTTGTTCAAGAAATCCAATTCAGACAAATCCAGTGGTGGTTCTTTGCTTTAGAACGGTTTTTACTTAGTTTAAGTCCAAAACAAAAGTTCAGACTTTCTCTGGTCCAGAGAAAGTGCCACTTCATGCATCTAGCCTACTGGTAACCCCTTCAGCCTGAAAGTACATCACCCTCTCGCTCTCTTGCTGTACCATGTCGTAGCATGAAAGTCACATACTCTCTTCCCAGCAGCTCCAATAAAATCATCTCAGTAACGGTCAGTATTATAGCACTATGCATTATAGCATTATGGCGTTCTAAACAGTTAATTAGTGTCCTACATATTGTACAGCGTTATGCCCAACCCCCCCCCCAATTCCTGGAGATGCATCCCCAGGTCAAGATCTTGTGATCTGCCTCCCTGGAGAACTCTTGGATCTCACCATAAGGCAACAAATGCAAACTTCTGGACTGCCAACTATCCTTCTCTTCTCATTTTGCTAAGCTGACTCGGTCCTGCAGGTTTCAGAAGGATCTGGAGGCCACTCAGGTGCTTGTTAAGTCTTGTTAACCCACCATCTCTCGAGGTACAAGGGGGACCTGAATCAAGACTCTTTTCTGTCCTGCACCCAAGTGGTTGAATGAACTGACCTCAATCCAACTGAACACCTTTGGGATGAACTGGAACTTTTATTGTATTTAAAGCAACACGACACAGAGGCTCCGATTCACCAAAGGTGCAAACACCAAAAAATGTGTCTTTCATATGAGCAAAAAAAAATCTATTTCGTTATTACTACTACTAATATTTTTATCTAATTTTTTCCAATAAAAATCACGTTTATGTATGAGCAACAGGATGCACCCAACCCCAAACACACCGGTCATTAATAAGAAAAATGGCATCCAAATCTTAAAAGAAATCATGCGATATTCCTCTGATTAATTATTTTCATCAGTTTTAGAAAAGACATGACCTCATCCACCTTGTGTTAAAGTGTCAGTTATTGTGCTCCCCCCCCCCCCCCCCCCCCCCATGTATGTAATATTATACACCTCCAGGAGTGTGGAAAGTGCTGTCATTTCTTCATCTCCTGCAGGTATAGAAATAAGGTTATCTCGAACTCGGTGGCTCTGTGGATAGCTTGGATCTATCCGTGTTAGCCCTAGAGAAATGTAAATGGTAAATGTACTGTAAATTGCAATAAGCCATGACCGATGCATACCGAGGACGGGTCTTTACTGCTGTCAGCCAGTAAATCTGAGAACGAATGCTCTAGAGCTTCCTCCTACTCTCCTTTTATATGATGTGGAAATGGACAGGCCATTGTATGGATGATTTTGTATGAAAAAAATATTTGTTTAGTGCGTTGGGTGGCACAGTGGCGCAGTGTGTAATGTTGCAACCTCAGAGCACCAGCGTCCATGGTTTCAATGCCGGGCTCGGGTTACTATCCGCGGGACGTTTCCATCCTAAACCGCACCGGTATGTGGAGCGGCGGTGCTAAATTGCTCCATGATGTGAAGGCGTGTGCGTACGGTGCCCAACAACGGACTAGCATCTCATTCAGGGTGTTTTCCCGCCCAAAGGTCAGTGTTCTGGGATGGGCTCCGGATCCACCGTGACCCTGATTGAGATAAAGCCTGTTTTTCCTGCTGTGAAAGTCTGTTTCTTCCATTTTTGAAGTCATTATTCTTTATAAATCACCTACCTGCACATGTAGTCTTGTTTTTGGAATTGTATAAAGGATTAATTTGTAATTTATCTGATTGCCTAAAGGATTATTTTTTTTCTCATAACTGATTCGATATAAACAGCTCTTGTCGCTTCAGACCTTTTGGATTGTACGAGCAAACATATTTTTTTTTTACAAAACAATATGTCTGAGCCAAGATTCATATCAAGGCAAACAATTTAATTGTTGTCTTTATGCAAGAGAAACAAATCTGTTCCTAGTTATGTACTCAAACACACATCTCCAACAATATGGCAGGGATTTATGGGTGAGTCTGTATTTTCTGCCCATTTATTTATTTTCAAGCTGTGATGTTGCTCAGGGGAACAAGGTTCCCATATCACCTGTTAAATTGATTTTTATGTCGTAAGGGTTTGTCCAAAAGATGAGCATTTTCATGGTACATAAACTCAGAAGGCTTACAGGCGAAATAAGCACCGATTTTTATTATTTTTTTTCCCCTTCTCTCCGTTCTGTCTGACTCCACTCCACGCTGCTTCTCCGAGCGTCTGGACTCCGAACTTCAAAAGCACATCATCTCTAAAATACTTCAGATTCAATCCCATTCATCACGTTAACACGCTAGCCGACTCTGAAGTATTTACAAAGCAAAGTTTGCTTGTTCTATACTATATGATCCAAGGAAGAACACATGATTCATTTGTATAAATGATTCATGATGATTCTTCTCTTTTATATAAAAAAAAACAAAACAGTTTATTTTCGCAAGGGTTTTTCCATGGAGTGTAATGCAACTAGACCAGCAAAAAAAAAGAGACTTGATTATAGAATGAAAAGCGATACCGTTTTAGAAAAGTTAAATACTACAAAAGCAAAACATTAGTTGGATGAATTTTATGTCGCTTGATCCTTGTAAGCAAAGACAACCAATAGGAGGTTATTTCCTTTTGAGGATTAATCTTTGACATTGATTCAGAAGTTGCATCGCGTTGCACTTTCACCACAGAGTTGCATTCATGATGTACTGAAATGCAATCGGTGTCCAATCAGAGCAGGGCGGAGGATCCTGAAAGAGTCATCTTCCACTTGCTGACTACATTTACATGGACAATCTAATTATTGACCTTATTCTGTATAAGACAGTATTCTGATTAAGGCGTTTACATGAGTCGCTTTTAGAATACTCCTTTCATGTTCCCGTTTTACACGTTATAGAACATAGATCGGTTAACAGCACACGTCATTACGTCACCGCGCCACGCCGTCCGACGTCCCTCCAGCATTTCACGTATCGACATACAGTTGGTCTTCGTTACGGTACCGTATACAGTTTTGGGTGTTTTTTTTTTTAATTTTACGAAAGCTTCGATTGTAGTTAATTATTAACCATGCTGTACGTGCTAATAGACGACTGCTTGAAGCCATGGGCTACGTCCCAAACCGCGTACTTGCCTTCTATATAGTATATAGAGATGCACGTATTTTGCCTACTATATAGAAAGTAAGTGTGTGGTTTGGGACGCAGCCGTGCTCTCTTGTCCGCCGTAAAACGGTTGAGCACTGCCTTGCGTGTACGTGTCCTGTCGCAAAACTCTCACACGACGTTAATAGTGCGATTGTGTGTACATGTCTGTAATACATGTCGATAACGTGAATAAATCAGGAACACTCCACACGTCTTAATTCTGTTTGTGTTTACTTCGAGTATGACTTTAGTCGGATTAAGGTCATCAATAATCGCTGTTTACATGCTAGTTTCTTAATCGGAGTATCGTCTTAATCGGGTTAATATCGGATTATTGTTGTCCACGTAAACGTACTGTATGTCCACTCCTTTATCTTTCGGTTTCATCGTTCCCGCTACAGTAAGTGCTGAACCTTTTTAATCATAAAGCATTTTAGGATGATTACCAAACCAAGATAAAAGTATTAATGTGACTAAAAATACTCCCAGCTCACAGCAGGACCTGCCTCTCTGCACGGTGTCTTCCTGAGTGAATCAAGTGTAGCGTTGGTATTTTTAAACGGTCTGTTAAGGCTTTTTGTCAGGAATGAGAACGGTGCGTTTCTGCTCTGCTGAAGCAGCACAACTCCCTGCAGTTCACCTTTTCAAGGAAACATTGCTTCACACTGAGCAAACGAGCAGAACTTTCCATGCAATAATTAAATATGAAACAAAATATTGTCCAGGTGGAAGCATTCAAATCGTCTCTCTCATCTCCTCCAGCATTCCCTTTTACAAACTTATGGAGAAACACATGTTCATCTCGTACTCGTACCTAACAGATAGAATGCGATATTCTGTCTGAAATATCGGCCTACCGTTGCTTGGAAGACTCGTCTGAGCTTGCGTTGCAGCTCTAAGTGTAGTGCCGTCCGGTGTAGGCGTCATCGTTCTGTTCGACTTCAACAACACACCAGGGAATCGTAGCTAATTTCTAATCGCATAGATTTCCTGTCCAAGTACACATCCTCCTTAATGCCCTGCATTACTGCGCTGTAATGAGATTGAGTTCTGTGAAAGAAGAGCTGAATTATACCAGATAAAACCAGAGTTTAGACGCGACATCGATTTTTTTTTTTAAAATAAAGCAAAAATACTAAAGAAAAATAAAGATTAAAACACTTCCCGTCGTGCCGTTAGAGGAGAATAATTTAATAAAGGGTTGTGCGATCAATAAAGCGGAGATACTTTTGAATTTGTTGATCACTTTCCTGTCCCCCAGTGTTTTATTCCTCTTAAACGACAGCAATTTGGCAACCACTACAATGTTGTATTTATTAAAGAACGTAAATAATTTTTATTTTATTTATTTATTTATTTTTAAATACTATGGTCTCTTGTTAACGACAGCTTGAACAGGAACTAACTTGGACATTCCACAACATTAAACATAACTAGAAATGGATGGACGGTATGCCATATTGTGGTTTTACAAATAAAAAAAAATAACTTGTTGGCAAATTTCTGGAGTTTAAGAGGAATAAAACACTCGGGACCATGCGGTTATAGGCAAATAATCAACAGCACCAAACGTCAGTGTTTAATTCCTAACACAGCAACCCCCCCCCCCCCCCCCCCCCCACACACACACACACACATTTATATTGTATTTATATTAGTCGGCATGGTGCTCTGTTCAGCTGGATAAAGTAATAATAATATAAAAAAAAAAGTCGCTAAAATTACCAGAGCATCACTGGAGAGCATATCATCACGAACGATATTTTTAAGCCTTCATTGCAATATTTTTAGGGCATCCTCACTGTTATTATTTGCAGAGCACACACTGTTACCATCTGGCCTTCTTGGAAACACAGGAAAATTGTGTAGGAGGGCAAATTGCCAAGAGGCAACACAGACACATGGGCTGTATACCAGTCCTCATAAATTCCTGCTGTAGGTCTGTTCTGTTTATTGGTGGGTCTTTTTAGTTGTGAAATATGAAATGTATACACAAATACAAACTTGGCATAGAGTTAAGTGGCTACAGAGTGTGAAGTGGTGGTTATTTTTGAATAAGGTGAGTCCGCAGGTGAAATATATTGATTAATATTAATGTGTCCATGTTATGTGGAAATACTCAGCTGTTGCATTTTAAAATGTGTGAGAGAGATGGAGAATATCATTCTGCTATTTGTTTGCAGTGTTCTTGCCAAAATTTTGCAATTTGACACACCCTTTGACCCTATCGGCTTTAGCTTTAACAAACGAACGGAAAAGCAACAAACACGTTCATCTCGTTCAGTCTCGCTAATAATCTGCATTGTTGACAAATGTTTGAGGCTTTGTATCCATGACTGAAAAAGCTACAGTGCTAGCATGTGAAATAACTGAGAGTCCAGATACCCAATTAGTGCATCAGTCCTACACGAATAAACCCCGCAAGACGCATTTTATTTACTCATGGTTTCCTTTGGAGAAACGGGTTCATCACCAGCCAGAAAATTAGAATATTTGGCAGAAATGTTCAATTAGATTTGACAAAAAAAAAAAAGCAAACAAGCAAAACATCCACGCATAGAATTAATCAAGGAAAAAAAGTCTGCTTTGTTTTCATGCTCTTTTCTGACTTAAATATTATACAAAATATCCATGACATTAGCAAACAGAATTAACCTCCTACCAGCAAAAAAAACTTGCTCTTGAATTAATGAGTTGTCCTTTGTTAATCAGGGATACACTTTGTGATATTACTGAATAAATGTCTAAACGTTTGTATTTGTGTCACAATGCCATATGCTCATGTTTATTTTCATTTCCACCCCTCAACCTGTCATTGATTTGTTACCCTAGTGTGTTCACCTGTTCCATGTCATTCCATGATTACATTTGCCTATGTATACTCTACTGTGTTATTGTATCATCGCAAAGTCATTATCGCAGTCATTTTATTGTACTTCCTGGTTTTGACCCTTGCTTTTTTCCCTAGTTTTTTTTTGTAGGTGTGTAAGATACTATGGCTAACTACTAGTTTTATTAACAAACATAAACTCCCTCGAATGGGAACGTAAAGGAGAGCAAGCAGTAGTAAGCTGGCCAAGTGACCAGGTATGTAACAAGGTCATAGAGCGAACTAGGTGTCTAATCTTGTTTACAGTCATGTTCACACTTCATGGCTCTTGCATCTACTGCTGATAATCTTCCAGAGAAGTGCCAGTTGGCTCTCAGTTGATTACCCATGATGCCTTGTGGTTTGGATGGTAACCCTGGATTCTCTGCAAAGCTTCTTCACACACTCGTCCTCACTGCACTGGCACTTCAGAGTCAAAGTGCTCTTCAGATGCGATGTGCCATCTAGATGCCTTGCAAGGGCATGTTATTGGCTAGAAGTGAGACGCGCACACACACACACACACACACACACACACAGCCTTCGAGCCAGACTGGAACGAAATGCTCCATTAACTACTGCAATGTTGGGTATTTCTTCTGTTCTCTATCCTTGAAAAGAACAGAGAGGCCACATCAAGAAAAGAATTAAACGCTGTGTAGTGCTGCTGTTATTCCTGTAACCACCGCCTAATACCACACACTAAAAATGATATGGCTTTTTTTTTTTTTTTTTTTTTAATCTGTTTATAGTTGCATTTAATGTTGTGGGACATCTGTGAAACAAGTTAGTTCCTGTTCTCAGTTTCCCTTGCCAGCCTGAGTCTGTTTGAGTGAAAGTTTACAAAGTGAGAGAAATGGAAATAGAGGAAGAATGTAAAAAGTAGAAAGTGGGGGGGTGGGTGGAGTGAAAGCAGGAAAAAGAAAACATAAAAAAAACTATAGATGGATGGATGTATAGATGGGAAAAAGAATGAGGTAGAGAACCAGTAAAAAAAAAAAATAAGACCAACTGAATTTTTTTTTTTTTTTTTTTTTAAACACAGGGTTAGGAAAGACAAAGGACACAGGGAGGGATAGAGTAAGAAAAGAACCTGAGAGAAACAGAGTAACAAAGAACTGTAAAAAGGTAGTAAGGAAAATGAGCGAACAAGGGAAGAAGGAACGAAATGAGAGAAACAGACAGATCGTATGATCGTTTTAAAATTAGTGAGCCAGCCAGGAAGAGCCTGAATGTTATCATTTTAAAGTGGAAGATGAAGAATTACAAAATGGAGTCTGTGGAAAATAGAATGGACAAAGAAGCTTCTGTGAACAAGAGAAATAAAGGATAGATTAAATGAAAGAAGAAAAAAAAACAGAATTGAAAATATGGATATTTTGAGAAAAGTAGAAAGAGGAAAAAATAAAGTTGGAAGAGTAAAAATGTGGATATTGTAGATGGATAGATAGATATTTGATGTTAGAAAAGAAGTCTTAATAGAAATTAAGATAACATATTTGTTTTACTGCACATGAACTAAATAGATGAATTTATTATCTTAAGTCCTGTCCCGTGTTTATGATTGTATCCAGAAGGCACTTATTAACAACGCAGACCTCTAAATCAGCCTCTATGTCTGCACGAGTCAGGAATGACGCCAAGCTTCTGAATTATTAATGATCAAACACCGCCATTAATGAATAATTGATGAAGCCTTTAAAGTATTGCACTTTTGAGATATATGATGGCCGTGTTGAACACAGAAGCCTAAAGCGTGATGAATAATAATGAATAATTAGATCAGCACATCATGCACAGAAGCAGAAGCTCGGACGAACACAAAAACACGAAACGGTTGCTGAATCGACAATTCAACAATTAAATCTCAAGATTTTCAAATAAACAAATAAATAAATAATAAATCATGTGTTCCCTGACCATACAGCTTTAAAACTAATATGCCTAGAATCATAGAACCATTTGTGACAATTACACATGAATATGATTGGGTACCTTTTTTCCTCCTTCATTGGCCATACATTTTGTGTGGAGAATGAGAAATTCCTTGGTTAGTACATCTTTGTAAAAGAAGAATTCATAGTCTTCGCTGCTTACTGTTTGTTTGTATATAGAAATATTGTGTACATTTTTATAATCTATATAAACAGGTGGTGAGAAATACAGGAGCTGCACGAGATAATCATAACCTAACAATTAGTGAGCCAGCCAGGAAGAATGATAGTTATGCTATGACAGACTAACAGTTGCTTAGACTGTCCTAGGATAGCCAGGATTGCAAAAATACTATGATAATCTAAAAATTGCTGAGCCAGACAGAATCTTGAACAATGATAATCGAACAATTAGTAAGTCATTGAGGAACTGCAAAATGATCATTTTAAAATTGGTGAGCCAGTCAGGAGCTGCACAACCACCATGATAATCTAGCGAATGGAGGGGATTTTAAAAGGACTATTATGATCTAAAAATTGCCGCGACAACTAAGATCTTAACAATACAATAATCTAACAATTGGTGAGCCAGCCAGGAGCTGCAAAATAATTATGATAATCTAGAAATGCTGAGCCAGCTAAGAGTAACAATTTGGCTAGCCAAGATCTGCAAAAGACTATAATAAGCTAGCAATTTAACAAAAGTCTACATCATAATACAACCGTTGGCGAGCCAGCCAGGAAGAAGACTCAAACTAGGAACATTTTCAAGCTTTGGTTTTTCAAAACGAAAATCCAAGGAGTAGCTTCAAGCTACAGTTTCAAGGCCAAAGAAAGAACCATCCAGTCCGGCTACATTTTCTTGCAGTTGCCAACATGTTCGCTATACATGACAGTATCATCACCATGGAAACACTGACATGGCTGGTTTCTGCCCTCTATAGCATATCTTCACCTTTACATCAGTTCTATAATGAGACAGAATGAGGTGTTTTTTTTTTTTTTTCCCCCCTAAAACTTGCTCCTTGCTAAACTCTCAAGCTTAGCAGAATTTCATCACATTCGTATTAACCCTGTTAACAAGCAAATGACATAAGTATATACACTGCAAACCTGTTGATTGCTCCGCTCTGATTTTTAACTAATATCATAATTCACTTATCCTCGATTAATGGAGCTTGAATAATTAACTTGAGTGGAAGAGCCAGCATTTTTTTTGTCCTGTTACAGTAGCAAATAATGTGGTAATGTTCCAAATTTAGCTGCTTAATATCTGAGTCTGCTGTGGCTCTCGGAAAAGGGTGCAGAATAAACTGCACTTTTCTTTCCCCCCAACAGCAGAGAGATTTGTTTGGATTCTCAGCCGAGAATCTAATTACAGTCTTCTGCTAAAATATAGTGAAATATTATTTTGTTTCATAAGGTTTACATAACCTTTGTGAGGTTTTTCTCCTCTCTAAATGAAACCATGAGACAAGATGAAATGAGTCATGCAGCGAGTGTTTGGGTTTATTCATGTAGGACTGATGCGCTAATTAGGTAGCTGGACTCTCTCACATGCTAGTATTGTAAGTTTTCCATCATGGTGAAGCTCATACAAAGACGAAGCTTTGCCAATGATTAGTGAATAATGTGGTTCATTAGCGAGAGCTGCGGTGACGGAGGTGATGCCATTTTGTGGAGCCAAATGCACAGTTTTGGCAGAGATATGACAACTGAATGCCAGAAAAGAAGAAGAAAAAAAAAACAGCTAGCAAGAGAATGCGAGAGACTGTGTGCTTTCCATCCACCTGCATTTTTGGAATTTTTTTTATTTGTGTAGGGGGAAAAAAGTCCCATCCAAATAGATGTGATAAAGACCTATGGGAGAACTGAACTTGTTAAAATGTTTTATTGCTTTAAACGACTGACACAAAAATAACAAACATTACATTACATCAAGAATTAATTGGACATCCATTTTTTGACATCTTGTTGCTCAACTTATGAATATTCAACAGTATCTAATGTATCTAATGAAAACACACCCAGTGGAAACAGAACGGAGATGTTTGCCTACATTTCCCAAACACTTGGAGAAACAAGAACGAGAAATATGTCTAATATGAAGAGGAACATGTGGTAGAAACCACTGAAATTTAATGATATTCTAACAATCGGCACGACGGAAGCTGGAAAAAGTGCCACTTTTAATATTAGATAGAACAGAAGTTTGCACATGAAACTCGTATAAATCTGTACAAAGGCATGAATCTGTAGTTACAGTGCCGTCCACTAATATTGGCACTCTTGGTAAATATGAGCAAAGAAGGCTGTGAAAAAATTGTCTATTGTTGAACCTTTTGATCTTTTGTTTTAAAAAGTCACAAAAATACTCTGCTCACATGGATAGCAAAGAATTGCAGACAAAACACAAGTTTATCAAAAAATGTCTTTGTTAAATATAGGTGTGCAGCAATGATTCGCACCCTTTTAGTCAATACTTTGTGCTACCTCCCTTTGCCAAACAGCTCTGAGTCTTCTCCTATAATGTCTGATGAGGTTGGAGAATACATGGGAAGGGATCTGAGACCGTTCCTCATACAGAATATTTCTAGATCCTTCAAATTTCGACTCTCCTCATCAGTTCACCCCACAGGTTTTCTATGGGGTTCAGGTCAGGGGACTGGGATGGTCATGGCAGGACCTTGATTTTGTGGTCAGTAAACACATTTTTGTGTTGATTTTGATGTATGTTTTGGATCATTGTCCTGCTGGAAGATCCAACCACGGCCCAATTTAAGCTTTCTGGCAGAGGCAGTCAGGTTTTCATTTAATATCTGTTGAGTCAGTGATGCCATCTATCCTAACAAAATGCCCAGGTCCTCTGGCAGAAAAACAGCCCAAAACATTAAAGAGCCACCACCATATTTAACCGTGAGCATGAGGTACTTTTCCATATGGCTCCCTCTCTGTGTGCACCAAAACCACCTCTCAAGTTTATTGCCAAAAAGCTCTACATTGGTTTCATCTGACCACAGAACCCGATCCCATTTGAAGCTGCATTAGTGTCTGGAAAACTGAAGACACGAGTTTGTTTTTGGATGAGAGTAGAGGCTTTTTTTTCTTGAAACCCTTCCAAGCAACTTGTGGTGATGTAAGTGACTTCGGATTGTAGTTTTGGAGACTTTCTGACCTCAAGACGTGACTAACTTCTATTCACAACAATTCTCCAGCTGTGATCCTTGGAGGTTTTTGGCCACTCAAACCATCCTCTTCGCAGTGCGTTGAGACAATATAGACACGCGTCCAATCCCAGGTTGATTCATAACATTTCCAGTTGACTGGAACTTCTTAATTATTGCCCTGATGGTGGAAATGTACATTTTCAATGCTTGTGCTATTTTCTTATAGCCACATCCCATTTTGTGACACTCAACAACCTTTTCCCACACATAACAGCTACATCCCTTAGTCTTACTCATTGTCATTAATTGTGACTAATTGATTTTGGCCTATGTGTTACCTCATATTTATACCCCTGTGCAACAGGAAGTCATGACTGAACAATTTCCTGTTCCTAGTCGCCCAGGTGTACAAAAACAATGTAAAATATCAAAATTCTCATATGGATTGAAAGGAGTACCAATAATTGTTGCATAATTATGTACAACGAAGTGTGTAAACCTGTGTTGTGTTTGCAATTGTTTGATATCCATGAGAGTTGAGCGTTTTTGTGAATTATTTTTAACAAAAGATCAAAAGGTTAAACAATAGACAATTGTTCACAGCTGTCTTTGCTCATATTTACCAAGGGTGCCAATGTTAGTGGAGGGCATTGTACATGAAGGCAATTGTTTCTTAGCAACCATCTGTTCAATTGACACTGCACATGTGTATACATACAAATTCTAAAAATACGCAACTACAACAATACGTACGTATATGACCAGCTGTATGGTCATATCTTTATTATTATTATTATTATTATTATTATTATTTCTGGCTTTAATAAAAAAAAAAAAATCCTTTAAAAAGCTAGATGAAAAGCTCATGTAGATGGCCACATTCACTCCTTTTTGAAATCATCTGTCTTCTCTGTCGGAAAGTGAGCGTAAGAGTCACCTCTACATTTAACATTCACTCTGAGTGAGACTGTCTAAGTGGATGAATAAACCATAAAGCAGTGTGCTCAGTGAAATAATGACTTAATCTGCCATATTTACTTGAGTGTTTTTTTTTTTTTTTTTTTTTTTCTTCTTCTTCTTTCCCCCCTCTCCTTATCCAGAAGTCACCTTCATCCTCATCTCCTCACTTCACTTTCTCTGAATCAGACCTCTAGGGAAGATTTCCTCCTGCCTTTCACGTTATTAATAAAATATCTCCGATGCACAGGTTTGTTTTCAACCATCTCGCACACATTACCTGGCTCTATTCTGCTAATATGCTCCTGTTGAGCCAAGAAATGCAAATAGCTTCATTTCGATCAGACCACTGAGGCAGATTTAAAGATATTATACATCTCAGGGTTGTGTTTTCATGGCACAGCCTCCAGATTTGGATGGAGATCAAAATGAGGAAACATAAAGCCCATCTGTCCAGCTCTTAGAGAAAAGTCTTATAGTGGGGGGGGGAGTGATGTTCTGGTCTTCATTTTTTATTTTTTTTTTTTAAATTTCATTTAGATACGTCTTTGGCATTTTGTGCCTCACATAAACGGACGAAAGGAAATGAAAACCTTTTTAATTCAGTCCACGGGAGAGAAGCACACATTCACAAACATGCGCACATTTCCTGCGTGTCGTATCCGTTAATTTCCCTATGTAGCAATTGTGGCGACGTCCCCTACAGCCACGCAATCACTACGATGCATTTGTGGGAGTTGTTGCTTTAATTTCGTTGCTGTTTTCCCTCCCCTGTAGATGCATTTATCTAGACACAGTTTGCCCTGATTAACCAAGCGATGCCTCCAGACATTTGTGTTCTCCATCAGGACGGACTTTATAGGGAATTACGCTTTGTTACCCTTGTTATTTTAAAAGAACATTAGGTTTTAAGTAAGGTCCTTTTCAACCATAATGGCTCATCTGGGGGTCCACACCACATAGATGATGATGATTCTGCCAGTAGTATGCAGTGGCAGAGTGTATTGTGGGCCAAAAATACTAGAACTATAAGCAGCCATGTTTTAAAAGTATTCATACTGTTCCCTGCATGGTCACCTACACAAGTTATTATTATTTTTTGGCTTAGAAGCAAGTTCACGGTTTTCACAAGTCCAGTAAGCAATAAACACGATGGTCTCTGTAGGAAAATAATCAACACGTCACACTACTCTGGCATTGATTTATTGTCCAATGACGGCACATCCTAAAGTGTTTTTATTCCTCTTATATTACAGCAATATTTATTAAGGAAAACATCATTTAAAAAAAAAAAAAAAAATCCATTTATAATTACATTTCGAGTTGCAAAATGTCCACGGAGCAAGTTAATTCCTGTTGTCACTTAAATTATAGCAGCTATAAACGCTCACCAGGCTCACTTTTTTTCTGTCTCTTGAAGTTAGACACAAAACCGGAGCTTGTCATGTTCTCATGAAAACATGCTACCAAGAGTGAACTCGTCTGTCTCGAAAATGTTGGGAAAACTAAAAGTTACAGCTTTTAAGCGTTGATACTGGAGACCCCTTCTCTGTGTTAAATAGACATCACTTCTTCCTATCTGTTTACATGGAGTGTCCACTGTACAAGTCTGCATCAATTACTATAGACATCCCGTATGACGGTGTATTAGAACAAATCTTAGACTTTATTGTAGCAGAGCGAGGAAGCTTTATTTGTCCAGCAGCTTTCTTAATGAGATTTATTCTGCAAATACTGAAATCCTGAGCAAAAAAATAAATGTGATTTTACAAAAATCTTTAATCGTATTAGTGTGCAGAGTGCGAGTGTACGCCTCAAACAGCTGGTTCAATTCGTTGTTGTATCTGTTCTCTAGCCACTGGGTATGAAAGGTACTAATAAGGTACTAAATAAGATGGTATCACTACAGTAGCTAAACATTATGTACAACATGTAGACTTGGATGGAGTCATCAGTGGGGTTGGGGGGTGATCACACTGAGGGTTAATTAAATTAACCAGGCCCAAAAGTAACCAACCATATCGAACACTTGTTCTGTATTTCCACTGTGGCCCAGCTGTAAGCTCTGGTCCATGTCACACTAGAGATATGGCTAGGTTCTGGCAGCCAGATCCATTCCATGCCAGCATGTGGTCCAGATGAAAGCCGCGAGCATGGCCCCGGCACAGGGCCATCCCTCATTGTGTTATCTGGGATGAGTTGCTGGTCAGCATGGAGCTAAATCTGGCATGCTAATAATCACTATAGAAGCCTGTTTGTTCTGCTGCTGTTGTGAATGAATCGTCCAAAGAATTTAGCCTGTGGGGGGAAAAAAAAACAAACAAGGAAGAAAAAAAACCCCCATCTAGTAATCATTTATTGATCAACTGCAACAAATTGTTCCTCGGTCAAAATAAACAGGCGGCGTCGATCCATAAAACAAATGGAGCGGCAAACGCAAGACTGAGATCCCTCGATTTGTCCCCATGTAAATGGTGTTCGAGGAGTGCAGTCTCTTTAACATAAATTACAGCTGAAAATCGATCGTCTTTATGTCATTAAGCTGCCAGCAGCACTTTGCTTCAGAAGTCAAAAGGAAAAAAAAAACAAGAGCTCTTGCGCTTAATTGGAGCGTGACCAAGCCGTCTGGGTTTAAGCGGCTCGTGGAGACAAACAGCCATACGGTTCATTACGTTCTGAGCAAATGGACCTGCTTTTAGTTTCTGTGAGAGAAAAGTGCTCAAAAGAAAGAAAAAAAAAATTCACAATTTTCAGTGCTTTTGACGTTTTTTTTTTTTTTTTTTTCCAGAGCTGTTATTCAAATTATGCACTTTTTTTTTGAAAAGGGAACGTGTGAACGAAACGTGTGCCACTTACAGAACATTGTCAGAGAATTTTTGTGATTTTTATGTATTTGTCACCCTTTCAAGCAGGATGTGGTTGTCATGGTAACAAGGTGTTGCCACGGAGGCTGATGTTTGCAGTAAAAGAAATAGGAAGTGTCTTTCACGAGGATGCTCTAGCCAGGGTGCATCGGCTTGATGCTGATTCCCTGATCTCCTAAAAGCACCGGTGTGAAACAGCGACCACGCTACGCTGAATACACTCCATACCTGTATCTCCAGTCGTGTGTGTGGTGGGGGCGGTTGGAGGTGGGTGTAACATCCCAAACCTCAGGCACAAACACTGTTTGTATCCACTGAAAATCTAATATATTCCACATTAAGTTTGACCCATTTTAAATGCAATATTTCACCCAATTTGCCCTTATATTATTTATAATCAATCATCTGAGACATGTTTGGAGTTGGACGCTTGTGGATTTAGCCTTTCTAAGCCCCAATGGAAATTTGCTCCATTTCTATCAGATGAAATGATATCCTGTGGCAAAATATCACGCTACATTCACATTAGCGAGTGACAAGTCTCTTGTGTCACTTGTAGTTTATTTCTTGTGGGCAGCTAGTGACCGATTATTGTTATTGCTTGTGAGCATGCATTGTCCAGATCTGGTAGATCTAGATCTGGTCAATTCTAGCTAGTTAAACACAAATTAAAGAACATAAACTCTGTGATTTTTGGTTGTTTTGATTTACATGTTTTGTGCTCGACTTTGTACCAGCTCTGTTCCCAGATTAGCACAAGCAAGCTAACTGAACTAGCTACATACACTCACCAGAGGTACTGATTATCTCTGCAACTTCCTGCTGAGCTTTATTTTTCATCATAATGTCTCTATGCACATTTAATGAGAGTTTAGGTATGACTGAATACAATGAAACCATATTGTGCATCAAAAAGTAAACTTGCCATGCATGTACATACAGTAGAAAATGAACAGGCTCCTGTCACTTTGTCACACAATTGTGAATATAGGGTAAGTAGTAAACAGGTTTATTTTTTTATATATATATATATATATATATATATCACACACACACACACACACACACACACACTCTGTATATGACTCTGAAGTCGGGCATTTCTGTAGTAATGCGTTGATCCTCGGCTGTGATTTGTGTTTTCGCCCCACAAGAGCCAGTTTTGCCACTTCACTTACTGACATACTTCATTTCAGTTACCTTGGAAACAGTTCAGAGTGAAATAAGAAATCACAGAGGGTGCTGGAAATTTCATCATATGTGCGCGTGTGATAATCCAAAAATATGTCGGTAATAAGAGCTGATAAGTTTTCTGATCTTATTATTGAATGAAACTCAAACAAATCTACTAATAAGACAATGAGCGCATTGGAGCAGTCACTGATGTCGGGATAATTCAGCCCTCGGTGGGAGTTTCACTGCGCGAAGAAAAACAAGAGCCAGCTAGAGAAAGTGAGAATCTCTACATCTCTGTCCTTCAAATGCATTTTCTAGAAAAACTAATTGGGGAATGATGTTGATGTGTCCCTGTCAGTTCCCATAAAGAAGCCATGCCCTGATTAAGGAGGTGTGGCCAGTCAGCTTGTCAGTCTCGGTATCATACTGCAAAATATACAGCTTAAAATGTACAACTTGGTACGCACAAGTCGAAATGATCAACTCAAAACATACAAACGGAAATATTTAAATGGAAACATTAAACTACAAACATTCCCACAATTCAAATCATTCAATTAATAAGATACAATTGAAGCATATCACCCTCCGAAACTACTGGAGGGACGAGGTCAATTCATCAAATACCCAGAGACCTATATAAATTATATGTGACGTATTAATTTACGTTCATATTTTGTTTAGTCAGGATATCACCACTAAAGTTTTAATGTTATTCTTACATCCACACGAATGCGGGGCCCCCTATAATGGGTTAGAGTGGACCGTTCCATTAGTACTGCGCATACACGAGCAGCTCGACACTGGCCAGAGTTAGAGAAAATGATAACAGACTCGGTAGCACTAGAGCCAGCATGAGTCACATTAGCAGCAGAACGAAGTCGAAGTTAAAATCGCAAGGAAATATATTAACAATGAAACCCCAGCAGAGTAGGAAAAAAAAGAAGAGAGACAAAAGAATGCAGCCAAACTCTTTTATTTGCTTTGTGAGTGAGTATCTGTGTATATTTGTTAGCATTAGTCGTTCTCCTTTCATGTTACCTTGGGGTTTGTTTTCGGGGGAGTGGGGGTCGATTCTCCTTGGCAGACAAAAGGTTACTGTGAACTTCTGAATTCATTCTGCTGCTACCATCATGAGTTCCATCATCAATAAAGGTTAGTGAGAATGTTCCAGAAACTGCAATGCAAGCCCAAGCCATGACACTACCTCCACCATGTTTCCCAGATGCACTTGTATGTTCTGGATCATGAGCAGGTCCTTTCTTTCTCCACACTTTGGCCTTTCCATCACTTTGGTAGAGGTTCATCTTGGTTCCAGAATTTTTGTGGATCATCTCCGTATTTCTTTGTGAATTCCAATCTGGCTTTCCGATTCTTACTGCTGACGAATGGTTTTGCATCTTGTGGTATGACCTCTATATTTCTGCACTTGAAATCTTTGAACTATGAATTGTGATTCCTTCACCCCTGCCCTGTAGAGGTTGTTGTTTTGGGGGTTTTCTTCACAGCTCTCACAATGTTTGTCATCAGCTGCTGTTGTTTTCATTGGCTGACCCATTTGGTGCCTGTTGCTCAGTACACCAGTGCTTGCTTTCTTTATCAGGACATCCCAAATCGTCATATTGGCTATGCCCAATGCTTGTGCAATGCTTCTGATTTGATTTCCCCTCTTTTCTCAGCTTCAGAATGGCTTGCTTTACTCCCATAGACAGCTTTCTGATCTTTATGTTGGCTTAACCTTTTTAACAACAAATGCAGTCTTCACAGGTGAAACTGAAGGTTAAAACCAAGAGTAGTATACAATTTCATATATACCTTTTGAAACATACAACACAAAACATTCAACTTGACATTTTAATTTAAAAACTCGCTGTACAAATTCTACTGGGTAAAACGAACAACTAGAAATTACATACAACTTGAAATGTACAAATGAAAATATACATTACGATTCAAAGCATTCAACTCGAAGCATATAACTAAAAACATGCAAAAAGAAATCTATTAAAATTACACAGCTCAAAATGTACCTCTCAAACCAAACAACTCTAAACACAACCCGTACAACATAAAAACAACTTAATCACAATTCTGTATTGCTTCATTTACAAAGGAATGTCTCCTCAACATGAAGTAAAAACCAAAAAATGATTTCCTTCAGTCAGCTCTTATGTTTTTCATCATGTGATTTATTGCCTATAATAAATTGCCCAATTTGTTACCAGTGCGCTCTGATAATAACAGCATACTGTTTTGAACTTTGTGAAAAATAAATGTAAACCAGTGTGGTCTTTGTGCAGATGTTAACGGCTGTCACAGCCTTGACAGGTTTGAATAAATGGATGAGTAGATGACTGACTGAAAAACCACACTGATTAAATTCCCTGTGGTGGTCTGACGCTCATCTGATTTTCATCCTCTTCACTCCTCATTGGCCTCTGACTCTCCATTAAAAGGGTTATTTCAGGTCTGAAATGTCTCCATCGTACCTGCGTCTGCTCCGTAATAACACACTGCAGCAGATTGATGTGAGGCATTAAGGGGGGGGCAGGTGTGTGTGTGTGTGTGTGTGTGTGTGTGTGTGTGTGTGAGCGCGCGCACGCACCGCTCACTCGGCCAGGGAAGAGCGACGACTCTGAGAGGTGGAAGTGAAGGAGCTGCTTTGTGCTGTGCCTGGTGGACACTGTGGTCATTACTGAGTTAAATAAAAATCAGTCATTAGTGGATATTTAAATAATTTATGCTGTTATATATTTCCTTAGAGAAACCCACTGTATGAATATGACTGTTGGCCCAGTGAAGGTGTGGCTTCTACAACTATCAGTCTCACTGAAAGAGGCATGGCCTCTCGGTTTAGTAGTCCTAATGAAAGAGGTGGGGCCTCTGGGTTTATTAGTCCTGAGGACAGAGGTGGGGCCACTGGGTCTATTAGTGCTAAGGAAAGAGGTGGGGCCTCTGGGTCTATTAGTCCTGGTTAAGGAGGCGGGGCCTCTGTCTGTTAATTATAGTGAAGGAGGCATGGTCTCTTCACTTATTGAATGAGGTGTTCATAAAAATTTTAGTAAAGGAAGTACAGTCTCTGTGTCTACTACTCCTAATGAAGGAGGTGTGGCTAAAGTGTCGTTATGAAGGAGGCAGGGCTTATATTACTTGGTCCTAAGGAAGGAGGTTTAACCTCTGTGTCAGTCCTGATGAAGTCATGACTGTAGTGGACTCGTGGCCTCGGTGTCCGTTAATCCGAATGAAGGAGGAGTGGCCTAAGTATCTGTTAGTCCTAATGAAGGAGGTGTGGCATATGTGTCTGTTAGTCCTCAAAAATGAGGTGTGGCTTTTGTCTGTTAATCTTAATAAAGGAGACATTGCCTATGTGTCTGCCACAGTGATGGAGGTGTGGCCTCTGTCTGTCACAGTAAATTAGGTGTGGCAAGATACAAAGCAACTGATGCCTATTATTAGCTATGTTGCTCTGATTGAGCACGGGAGAGAACATCGTCCTCCCCGTGCTGAAAGCACAGACTATTCTGATACACACAGCAGGAACATTCGTTTACACTCTTGTGGCATCCCATATGTCTGTTTGAGCCTGCAGCAGTGAAACGGCTGAGTAATTACATTACTGTGTGCTGAGCTTGAACACACACATACACCATGCTTAGCATTCTTCACAATGTTTTTTTGTTTTTCTTTTCTTTCTATTTACCAGGATTGTGCAGAGCCAAAAGTGTCTCTCGTTCCTTTGTTTGAAAGTTTTTAACATAGTCCTGTTCGAGATGCTGCTTCCTTTCAATCCTTCGTTGAGTTCCTGCGTAGCGATGGCGAGAATACGCTTTAATGTTCGTTCTTCAAAGGATTAGCAAGCTTGATTGAGTGAGCTAAATCCCCATGCTTCATACGTATGTTTTATTCATTAAACGAAGTTGTAGAAGACACACAGTGGCTGAATTAAACAGCTATAGTTAAATTCCGAATTTGGCTCTGATGCTAACTGGTAGCAACATCAAAAACACCTCTTTAGTTTTCTGTGACACTCTCTCTCTCTCTCTCTCTCTCTCTCTCTCTCTCTCTCTCTCTCTTTCTCTCTCTCTCTCTCTCTAAAAATTTTGTATTTCACCTCTTAAATTTCAATGCTTATACAACTTGGATAGATGGATGGATCGATGTATTTTATTGAAGTTTAGGAGGACCATTGTACATTTTTCTGTTTATAGTTACATTTACATACATTGTTGTTTGTGGAATGTCTGTGAAGCAAGTTCTTGATCTCCCTTACGTTAAAGCAGCTATAAACTGTCGTTCCCTCACCAGCTAGCTGTACACATCCCTGTGAATGAGCTGTTACTATAGCAACAGTTACCTATTAAAATGAGTTACTTAATATAAACCTGTAATTTTCAGCTACACTATTGTCAGAACTGCTGTTCTAGAAAATGAATCTGCACCTTCTGACCAATCAGAATTCATCATCACTGCAGGGGGCAGTGGTGGCTTGGTGGTTAAGGCTATGGGTTACTGATGAGAAGGTCGGGGGTTCAAACCCCAGCACTGCCAAGCTGCCACTGTTGGGGCCCTTGAGCAAGGCCCTTAACCCTCTCTGCTCCAGGGGCGCTGTATCATGGCTGACCCTGTGCTCCAACCCCAACTTCCTAACATGCCGGGGTATGCGAAGAAAAGAATTTCACTGTGCTGTAATGTATATGTGAAGACTCATTATCATTATCATATGCGCTAATATACTATGTAATAACTGCATTTCGGGCTTATTGTAACTCTTTGCATTGTAAGAACAAAAATTTTAAACCTGTCGATAATGACAGTTTCTGCCTCGGCTCTGGACTCTGACCTGAATATTAAAATCTGTGTTTACATCCTATCTCTTCTCTCTCACGAGCTCAACGTTTCGATATAATCACACTGTTATTGGTGTAATAGGACTGTAAGTAGGACAGGAAGGCTCTGCTGACCGCATTAAGCGCTTTCATCATTGCGCTCTTCCACTCCCACAGATAAAAGCCTGCATATTTATCATGACCTTCGACTAAATCTCAAATCATCGAGGTCAAATAAACACACATGCTTTCCCCTCCCTCACAATGAGCTGCTGCTGCATCGAATAGCTGTGCGGAATACAGATTAGATCACAATCAGAGGGAAACGATTGAGCAGCTGAAGGAAAGAGAGAATGCTAATTACTTACCTGGAGTTTTGGCTACTTAAGACACGGCATAAATCTGTGGATCTTGATCGGATCTTGTTAAGCCAGTGCGATTGGTCAGAAAGTGTTGATTCATTTTCTAGAACCGCAGCTCTGACCACAGTGCAGCTGCAAATCACAGGTTTCTATTAACGTGCTTGTTCTAATACAGTACGTTATCATTTCTAAAATGACAGCTCATGACAAGGGACTTGAGTGTCCACCATACTACATTGTCTAAGACTAATAAAAAAAAAAAAACAGGTTGTAAAAAACACATTTCTGAATTAAAAAAGTCACTAAAGAATTTTCTTTTTTTCTTTCTTTTTTTTTATTTTTATTCAGGACAGCAGTTGCAGGTTGGATCAGTTTAAATTATTTCTACCCGTCAGCACAGAAAGGTCAATCTCATTACTCAGTAAACAAATGTCAGAAGCTAAAATGTGCACTTTTAGCTAAGAGACAGGAACACAACATTCAAGCACAAGGGGTGAGAGATTTCTTTGAAATAAGTGACTTCATTCTGAGTTGCTTTAAGCTCCATGTGGATCATTTAGAACCCTTAAAGGTTCTTTGGTTGCTCCTCTGGTGTAATCATTAAGAGTTGTTTGTAGTACCCTTAGAAACATACTCCCAGGGAATGCCTGGCTCACCAAGGTCAACAAATCTGTTTTGCCTGGTAGGTTGAAGACCTGGATCTACCAGCATGCAATTCTACCGAGACTTTTATGGAACCTGCTCTTACATGCAATTCCCCTGACAACTGTGGAAGCCCTGGAGAAGAAAGTCAGCAGAGATCTTTGGACATGGCTTGGTTTGCCCCAGGAGCCTGAACAGTGCTGCTCTGTATAAGAACATCATCCTACAACTCCGTTTCAGTGGCTTTTCTGAAGATTTTTTGGTGATTCAAACACGAGAAGCCATGTAGTACAGAGACTCCAGAGACACCAAAATAGTGGCAGTTGGCTTCAAGGTCTAAGCAGGCAGAAAATGGAGTGCAGACACATCTGAAGGGATGGTGGCAAGAGGGCTAATGGGCCAAACTGCTTCCCAAGCAGCCAGACTGAAAAAAACATTGTAACGAGCATCATCATCAGAAGGAAGTGCAAGAAGCTGTAGAGGAGGTACAAGCTAGAAGAATGTTGAGTCTTGGACAGCAGGACCTTGGACTAGGTGGGAGAACACACTGCAAATTAAGCTTACTTGATCACACTTCTGGAAATCTGACTTCCATGTCAGATTTTTGGTCCAAGCTGTATATGACACCCTACCAAGCCCTGCTTACCAGAGGTAAGAGCGAGATGCCTTCTTGTCCTCTTTGCTCTGGGAAAGAGTCCCTCAAACATCTCTTGAGCAGCTGCCCCAAAGCCATCGGCGATGGGCAGTCACTGAAACTGTCACCACAGCCATCCACTACAGCAAGCATCACCTGAAAAGAAAAGTATTTATTTTGTAAAGGCCGGAGTGAAACCCCGTCCACAGACAAGAGGAAGTCTAATCACAGCTTCTGACTGACAACTAAGTGTGGATTTGGGAAAACGATTGAAGTTCCCATATCGCATAAAATCAACTCCACCTTGGTTATCTTTTCAGACACCACCAAGCAAGTGGTCATGTAAGAAAGAGCAGAAGTGTGTGTGCCAAGTACCCTGAGCTTGTGGGCTCACTGTAAGCCCGTAAACATGGGCTGCCAGGGATTTACAGGGCACTCACTCTGCAAAACTCTGACAATACATGGAATAAATGGAGCAGCCAAGAAAAGGGCCAAACGATAGTATCTCCATGCGGTAGTACGCTTAGTATCTGAAGCTGTGGGGGGAGGCGGGTCTCTAGGGGATTCTTACATAATAAGGGCGGATCCTTGGCTAGTTGCTGCTGGGACTTGATGAACCCTGACCTGGTCACCTGGGTGGGGGCGGTCTGAAAGTCCCAAGAACCCCAGGAACATCAATGATGATGCATCCCAAGGATATAACTTGTAACCTTTTCTGAGAGGAAATCCTGCTGTTGGTGGTTGCAAGTTTCAGAAGCTAAGAATCCAGAGAACCCTTGAAGAACAATCGAACAACCCATCACACTTGACCTGGTTTTAGTTGCATACTTTTTATCTCCGCTTTGATAAAACACCGATCTAAAGCATTTTTAACAGAAGATTCAACTTAAAAATAATAATAAGGAAAAACATGGCATTTTAACATAACATAAATCTCTCCAGATTAAAAACGACCATTATATTTTATTCTATTTTTCAGCTCACGTTAATTCAGTCAGGTTGTGTCATGTTTTATCAGAACCTATTTTTGCAAAGGAAATCTATAAATGAATCTCATTACGAGTATAATTTTTTTTTTTAAATGTTATTAAATTTTAACGCACACTGGGTCCAGAAGAATGTGTTGCCTTTAGCTGAACCGCATTCATTCAGCTTTATTTATTTGGAAATGAACTATTTACAGAATTTTGCGTGTTCATTTTTTAAAATGCTTTATCCCTGTTGAGTATTCGTGTTTTCTGAAACCGAAATTTTTCCCTCTGAAACGAACTGAGTACAATCAAATTGAAATGTCCTTAAAATTGGCGGATGCACTATATAATAAATCAGTTATTTGTATTAGTGTTGGGATGATGATCCCCCCCCCCCCCCCCCCCCTTACATATTAATTCATTCAGAATGTGCTGTGAACTTTATCCCAGCCTTATTTATTCAAAAACCTCTCACAAACAATGAGCGTATAAAAAGTGCACAAGCATCAACTATAAGAAAAATAATCTGTCATCGTGAAAGTGACAAGCAAGTTTGTCATCTGTGGAAAAATTTTTTTCCGAGTGATGAATAAGCAGCTGTTTATAGAAAAACAGGTCATGACAAATATATTTTACACCGAATCGTAGACTCTATGTGGTGTGATGATATGAAGCGAGTTCTCACTTGCGTTTTTAACGGCTTTTAAAATTCTTTCTCTCTCTTGAAAATAATAATAATAATAATAATAATAATAAACACAGCTTATTGTGTTATCGCAAATAAGAAACCTGCAATGTGTAAACTCTGAAAACGTCCAGCTTTATCTCTGACCGTTCCAACGCGCTGACGCTGGAGACTCCTTCCATGAACGATAAATAAACATCTCTGTCCAGATTCCACACGTTTTTATTCTCTTCATATAGACGAGTCCCTGTGAATGCGCTTGTTATTATAGAAACGATCACGTATTCGAATAACGTCGACGTTGTAAATGTCGTATTCTACTGCCGGTTTTAAATATTTATCGTATCTTGAGCCAATTATTTGTCAGTTGTTTATATTTATTACCTGTAACTTATTCTTTCTTATAACTCACCTTGGCATTTCATCATGTATGGAAGGTGATGTATGAATAAAGTTATGCAAATCAACTTCACTGTGAATGTCACATTTTTATTCACCCAGGATTCTCCTTCGGGCGCCATCTCAGAACCGTCTCCGTATGTAGATCGTGCTAATACGAGCTGGCAGTGAGGTCCGAAATGAAAAGACGCCTTCGTTGGACTGAGCCGTGAAAATGCCAATCAAATTTCGTAAACTCGGAATGGCATGAGAAGATTTCCTGCTGATGAAATGCTAATTGGATTAGACTTTAATAGCCCGGATTAATGACTTCCGTAAATAGACGCACGGCCGTATTTTTATTTATTTATTTTTTTGGCTTTATTATTTTCACTTTATTTCACTCTCTTGTGGGAGATTTTATGCACAACGTGTTGGAAGTTAAACGTGTAAATAAGCTGTAAGAATACAGAAGCCTGAAGAAGAACCACTGAGCAGAATATTAATGATTTACCTAACCAGATCGATCTATCTATCTATTAATACTTACCCACTCACTTAATTACTAATTTCTTATTTGCTTACTTCTTTACGTTCTTGCTATTTACTTACTTACAACTTAATATTCACCAACACATGTAATTAGCACTTACCTATTTACAACTCAACCTTCACTAAAACATGCTAGCATCATGCTAAAACTTGCTAAAACATGCTAGCATGATGCTAAAACATGCTAGCATGATGCTAAAATATGCTAGCATCACGCTAAAACCTCATCAGTCTGGCTCTCTCTCTGGCAACTCATCAGTCTGGCTCTCGAAAGTATTGGCACTCTACGTGGGCGGCTATTGAAAGTATTGGCGCCCGTTCCGAATTTTGCCACGGCAAGCACCACTCACATTTTCTTCAGGAAATGTACCGGTCTACTTACCATTTATTTACTTATTTACATGCAGTCTAACTTTAGACACTAAATTACTACTTACTTTGACATTTGTTTACTTGTATACTTTCCCACTTAATCATTACATACTTACTTGCATATGTACAACTTTCCTACACAATTAAGTACTACTAATGCTTACTATATTTAGTTACTTAATTACTCTTTACTACATATTTGCTTTCTTGGTTATTTATTTAATGAAACGTAATCATACCTAGACACCTTATTAACTTACTCACTCAATTACTACATGCTTATTTCCTCAATAACTACGTACTTACTATTTACTCATTAACGTACAACTGAATCTTACCATCACACTTAGTTACTGTGTATTTGTTTGTTTATTGATTTATTTATGAATTAATACTTGCTTACACATGTAATTACTAGTTACTTAGTTAAGGCTTAGAACTTAACCTTACCTCCACACACTTACCTACACGTATTGCTAACTTATTTACTTATAAGTTAATGCTTACCTTCGCACGTAATTATTACTGACTACATATTTACTTGCTTAATAACTATTCACTTACTATTTACTCATTAATAACTATTTATTACCCACATACATAACTACTACACACACAACTATTTAGTTATTTCTTTTATTTTCACTTATATAATTACAACTTAATATTTACCTTCATGTAATTATTAGTTTAGTTACTACTTACAACTTACCCTTACCTACAGTACACACTTATTTATTCACTACTTAGAACTTTTTACTTATTTACTTTATCTACCTCTATATTTATGTACTTGCAAACTTCTTAACTTATACACAGATGTACTGAAAATGAAAAATGCTGTATGAATAAAATGCTCAGCATTACATTCTAATAGAATTTCTTAGAAAATCTCACTGTGAAGTTCCTGATATTGTATAAATCTGTTTATCTGAGTAAGTTGTACTTTAGCAATTTTATGTATGAATAATAATAATAATAAAAAAGCGTTCTGTAAGAGATTTGTATTCAGAAATTCAGCGAATCGTGAATATCTAACGTATATTAAATCTGCTTGCGTCTCAGAGCGGTACGTTCATCTCGGAAACAGATGACGTTGCTCTAAATATGCAAAACAATGAGACGACGCGATGCAAATACACGGAATCATGACTACCGAATAAACAGGTGAACACAATTATGGCGTGGTGCCGTTTTGCTCAGTGAAGCGTGTCGAGTCTGGCAGTAGAGATGTGCTCTGTAAGCGCAAACATACTGCACGCCTGCATAAAGAAATAAAAATCAAACTGCAAGGTTGCGGCGACCTCCGCTTCCCGGCTCACCGAGAGTCATTCAGACCGTGTAATTCGATACACCTTGTTCTGTTAGAGCTAATATTTTCATATGACGTTTGAATTGAATGAAGTCTGAAGTACGGGAAATATTACCCCCTAAAAAAATACCCTAATAAGTAACAAACACTCGATGAATGTGAAATGAAACACGGCTCGAGTACGTCTCGATGATTTTCCTAATAAATAAACTCGCTTCCAGTCAGAACGCTTTTACTCAGAGCTGATCAGATGTAATAATTCAGGTTATGGTGGGGGTTGTTTTTTTTTTTTATTTTGGCCAAATGGCGACTCGAGCACGTCCGCACAAGCTCCCGAAACACACACGGATCTTAATCAGATTCCGAGGCGGCGATTTCATCATTCATTCGAGCTGAAGGGATAAAAACTGGGTGTAATGAGAAGCCGGGATGTCAATCTGTCCAATTAGTTTTTAGCATGCACGCACACACACACACACACACACACACACACACACAGCCACAATCTATTTTATTGACCTATAACAGAGGAGGAACAAGACGAAAATACAAAACAGGCTGCACACCGAGGAGAAACGACGAACACTTAATCTTAATCAAACACTTTGTTTGTTTGTTGAGGCTTTAATTACGCAATATAATGCGATACGAAGTATTAGCTAGGCTAGCATAATAACCGATTAGCCTTTAATATGTTGAAAAGGTTTCAGTAAGGAGACGTTTATTTAACGTTTATGGAAGGAGTCTCCAGTGTCGCACTTCGTAACGGTCCGTGGTAAGTTTTCTGACGCCTTCGGGATAGAGAAGTTTACACTTCTTTGAGGTTTCTCGGTAACATGAACAGAAAAGGTGAGGCGGTGGCGAGGGAACGATATAGCTAGTCGAACGCAAGTGAGAACAGGAACTAACGACGTTTTCAGACATTCCACGACATGATAAAATTATGGTATAAGAGGAATAGATACTTCAGTTAAGACGTGCTGTTTGGGGAGAATAATCAACTTGTGTGTGGTGTTTTATTCCTTACTTGATGCTAGCTAACACGGGACAAATAAATATATCGTGAAGTTACAAATGACCCGAGACATTAGAGATAATCAGAAAGTACTTTTGCTTCTAGAATCACTAACAATAATGCAAAGAGAAATAAAGGAAGTTTTAAAAAAAAAAAAAAAGAAAAAAAATGAGAGAACTACATTACGAGTTAAACTCCCCAAGCCCCTGTCCGGTCCTTCTTTCTATTACGTAAAGTTTCTTAATCCTTTTATGAAGTAATCTCCAGCTGCACCCTTAAGCAACACAATTAGCTTCTCAAATTGATGCGAGGTCTTTCCGCACTTTTAAGCACAGACTTATGATAAATGTCACAGAATAAATATGCTTACTCTGAGCTTGGCCATGTTGCTGTAAAATCCCTGTTTATGAAGGGGGGGCGAAGCAGATTTGCAAAGCGCCGCATAATTGGATGATAATTAGAAATTTTTCATGCACAAATACAATTATTGCTGAACAAGTTCGACACACGCAACATTCAGCTGGAGGCCAAAGAGAACAGGCTGACAAAACACTCCGTCAAATCTCTCTGTGGGGAGAAAGGAGATGAGTCAGGAGAGGACTGGATTCATGTGCTGTGGAACAAACCGTGCGGACGGACAGGCAGACACAGACGGACAGGCAGAAAGACGGGCAGAGAGATAGATAGATAGATACAGAGATGGACAGACAGACACAGATCGATAGACAGACAGATGGATAGATAGACAGACAAATGGATAGATGGATGTACGGACAGACAGACAAATGGATAGATACATGGACAGACGGACAGACAGACAAATGGATAGATAGATGGACAGACAGAGAGAGATGGATAGATGGACAGACAGACAAATGGATGGATGGATGGACGGACAGACAGACAGAGACAGACAAATGGATAGATAGATGGATGGACGGACAGACAGAGATGGATAGACGGCCACACAGGCAAATAGATAGATGGACAGACAGACAGATAGATAGATAGATAGATGCATGGATAGATAGATGGACGGACGGACAGACAAATAGATAGATGAATGGATGGAGAGACAGAGATGGATAGACAGACAGAGAGACAGACAAATGGATAGATAGATGGACGGACGGACAGACAGATGGATAGACAGACAGACACAAATAAATAGATAGATGGATGGATGAAGAGACAGACAGACAGAGATAGACAGAGATAGACGGACAAATGGATAGACAGACAGACAAATAGATAGATGGATGGATGGAGAGACAGACAGACAGACAGGCAAATAGATAGACATGGACAGACAGACAGACAAATGGATAGATAGATGGACGGACGGACAGACAGAGATGGATAGACTGACAGACAGGCAAATAGATAAATGGATGGATGGACAGACAGAGAGACAGATAGTTAGACAGACAGAGATAGTTAGACAGATAGTTAGACAGACGGATAGATAGACAGACAGACAAATGAGTAGATTGACGGACAGACAAACAGATAGATAGATAGACAGACAGATAGACAAACTGATGGAGTCAGACAGATGGACGGACGGATGGATAGATGGACAGACAGATAGATTGATAGACAGATAGATAGATAGATAGATAGATGGATGCAGTCTCTAACGAACTCAGAAACTCGGGCTTGGTCTCAAAAGAATTTCGAACTTTGAGTGAAAATTACGAAAGATTTGGTGCCACTACAAATAAACAAACTAATCAGTGAGCAACACGGAACAGGCGAGCACAATCAGATAACACAGCAGTGACGGGACATGGGTGGAGAAAGGGCTCGAACGAAATAACTAAACACAAACATGTTAATCGCCATGGGAACCGTTATGCAGTGATTAATTGTGACAAATTATTGTTGAATTGTGATTTTTTTTATTTAACGGCATAATTTAACGGAATCGATGGCGAATAATCAAATAGATGAAAGTTCCGTATATGCAGTGTTGGTGTCGTTGTTTTTTCACTGAAGTGCTGATCATACACACCGTCCTGATGAACCTCTACACAAAGTACATTAAAAAAATATATATATATATATATATAATATTAAATGCTCATTTATATTCAAATAAATGCACAAAAAAAATCTTTCTAATAAGTGAAGCCCTTCTCACTCTGATGATAGCTGACAGATGCTCTGGGTTACTTCATGTCAAAAGTTTGGTCTTAATTTAAACTGCAGTTTGCTGGCACCGTGTGTGTGTGTGTGTGTGTGTGAGGGAGAGTGAGTGTGAATCAGGCTGTCACACTGACTCCAGGACAGCCTGTTTTTTGTGGAACCTGAGGTCATTTTCCACCACATTAACTTTATTCCAGGACCGAGGAACTTTCTGAGGAACTTTTAAAAGTTTACTTCTTAAAGGAACTGGAGCTGAATTTTCGGGTGGGGAAGCAGATGAAGCAGAGGTACCGTTGCCACACCGTTCCTTTAACGTCACGTCCCCGAGTGTTTTATTTCTCTTAAACCACAGCAGTTTAGATCCACCAGAGAAAACCACGTGGTTCAGCACAGCTGGAGACGCACTGGAGACTGGAAACCCGAGGTAGAGAGAGCATCTAGTGAATCTGGGCCACTTCGCTCGTCAGTCTTTACAGAAGTTTTTGTCCCTTTTGCTCCGTGCCGAAACCTGCTAAACTTCTGAGATTAACGTGTGACCGATGTGAGATTGAGATTACATGATCATCTTTTAAATTTCACACACCTGAGAGATGGAAAGTGGAGAGTCTGCTCATCGTATCTCTGGGGAAACGGGCTGCTTTATTCCCAGGTTCTCTCACTCGCTCACTCACTCACTCACTCACTCGCACGCACGCACACACGCACGCACGCACGCACGCACGCACACATCGTCCATGAAAATGAAAAGTAAAAGATTTTTTTTTTTTTTTTTTTTTTTTTTTTTTTTACTGAGTTGAAGGTCATCACTTAAAGCCATGAGAGAGAGGAAGAGAAAGCTTGCTGTGTGTGTGTGTGTGTGTGTGTGTGTGTGTGTGTGTGTGTGTGTGTTTATTGTGGTAGAAACACAAGAGCCCCTGCCAGGCATATACAAAGTGATATGGAAATTCTCACTGAATTATTCATCCATGAGGCTTTACATGTTAATCTCTCTCTCTCTCTCTCTCTCTCTCTCTCTCTCTCTCTCTCACTCTCTCTCTATCTCTCTCTCACACACACTCTCTCTCTCTCTCACACACACACACACACACACACACACACACAATTACTCTGGTGAAGTACAACTCTTTTACAAAGAATTGCAGAGAGAGAGAGAGAGAGAGGGAGAAAGGGAGAAAGAAGCAACGAGAGAGTCATTTCTTTTTATTTCTCTCACATACACAATTCTTTTTCTTTTTTTTACTTTTTCTCATTGATTCTTTCTGTATAACATAGCCTTTCTTTCTTTCTCTCTCTTCTTTCTTTTCTTTTTTTTTCTTTCTTTTTTTTTACTTTTTCCCATTGCTTCTTTCTGTATAACACAGCCTTTCTTTCTTTCTCTCGCTGCTCTCTTTAAAAAAAAAAAAAAAAAAAACTCTCATTGCTTCTTTCTGTACAATAGTCTTTCTTTTCTTTCTTTCTCAGTCTTTTTTTTTTTTACTTTTTCTCATTGCTTCTTTCTGTATAACATAGCCTTTCTTTTTCTTTCTTTCTTTCTCTCTGTCTCTCTTTTTTTTTCTTTTTCTCATTGCTTCTTTCTGTATAACACAGCCTTTCTTTCTTTCTCTCAGTCTCTTCTTTCTTTCTTTCTTTCTTTCTTTCTTTCTTTTTTTTTTTTTAACTTTTTCTCATTGCTTCTTTCTGTATAACACAACTTTTCCTTCTTTCTCACGTGAACGTCTTTTGAAAACGTAAACATGTGGGCGGGGCTTCAGTTTGTTCCCTCTACTGCCCCCACCAGGTCAGTCTAACTCCAGGTCAGTTTTTTTTTTTTTTTTTGGGGGGAGGGGCAGGATTATAGCCTGAACACTGACTGTGCTCCCCAGCCGAGATTAAACCCACTGACATGGTGTCCTGTGATTATCACATTACAAACCTTTTCAACTTTACGCTGATTTTTTATGGCGCTGTGTTCCGAGCGTGAGCCGCACGCCGTCCCGAATGTGACGCTGATTAATCAGAAGAAGCGATTACCATACAATCTACTCCGGAGCTGCATCTCACGCCCCAAAAATACGCACCCATTAGCGTAATACGAGCGTTAGGATGAAACGCACAGATGTCAGAACAGCTGACGAGGCGGAAAAGCTCGTACATGACTCATCACTGCTGTTTCCACATTTACAATCGGCCGTTAAATCTCTTCAGCTTCATGATGGCCAGGTTCTGCTTGGCTGAAGCTCACATGTGGCCTCTCACACACACCCTCATGACATCCTTAAAGGGCTGTATTAATTATAATTCTTTAAAAATCCATTCCATATTCATTACAAACATGGGCTTAAATATGTCCAGCTAAATAAATAAATAAATAAATAAAAGACTCCTAAAGCACTGTAATAGGTGACAGATGCGCCGTAATTTCGGCGCGATGCTGGGGAAACGCTCCATTTTTAACGTAAATAAATGTGACGAAGCGTCACGTTGCTCTGCCGAGGCGACCAATGAGCTGCGAGGTTAGAGTTCGAGGTTAGGAATAACGTTAAGGCTAGGGGTCATGGCGTCGTGGGGTTAGAGAAGTCATCGCTGCGGGATTTTTATTCGGATGCAAGAATTATCCGGGATCATCCGAGTCATTAATCCGTGTCTTCCTACTCCAAACCCTCACTTTGAGTGACTCGAATCAATACCTCGAATATCCGCGTAAATCTGTTCGGGGGAGACGCTCTGGACATCCTCTTCCTCTCCTCATTCCTAGACTCAGCAGGGAGTGTCGAATCGATTTGCGAGCACGGAAAATGAAATCCGCGTAATTAAAACGTTTTATTCGGCGTTCAGCGCTATTGTTCCGTCGGTTACAAGCTGCTGGGATTAATTCGAGGTGAAGTCGAGAAAACGAGGCATTTTTTTTTCTTCTTCTTTTGCTCTCGATCACACCTGCTTGATGCTGTGACCAGTACCGAGAGAGAGAAAGAAAAAGAATCCAATTTCTGAATTTCTCACCACGACACATCAACCCTCTTGTGCCTGACCCGCCATTTCTGTCTGGCTCCGTTTCAAACTCCTAATCAGACAAAATGCCCCCTCGCTGTTCAAATGAGCCGACGTGGCCGCCCACGTGTCTGACACCTGCTCACCGCTGCACGGGTCTCTTATATTAGCGACGCCGGCTTCTTCGCGTCGACGTCTCGCTCTGGACACACGACGACGTCGTCTTTTACTCAGACGCTTATTGCATAGAAAATACTCCACCATGATCTCGTCGATGTTCAGAACGCACTAGTTCCGTTTAGAGAGCATGTTTACATGCGTAAATCAGAACCTCCCTTTTCGTTGACCAACTCGCTGGCCACTTTATTAGGAACGCCCATACTCCTGATCATTGTAATGTGTAACCTTTCATGAACTGTTCGCTACGTTAGCCTCGCGGGTCCAGCGCAAAACGTAAGGAGGACACCAGACACGTTCTGACTGACATTCGGAGGAAGGCGGGATTGAGAAAATAGCTCGTCTCAGTATGGTGGCCCGTCGGAGGCCGAGTGTGATCTCAGATCCGTGTGTGTGTGTGTGTGTGTGTAATGGGAGCGATTTATGAGCCGTGTGCTTTAGGGTGTGTGTGCATTTGCTTGAGTATTATCAGCTCTATAAATTACACACACTGCAATGAGCCTGGCAAAGTGCTCTGCTCCATCATACTTAGCCGCTCTGTCCTTATCTGCGCTGCCTCGTGTCCACGTTCTCTCTGTTTTTCTCTTTATCTCTCTCTCTCCTTCTCACTTGTTCCTGAGGGACTAATGTGTCCTCGTCGCTGCGTCTGGACTCCGAGAGGAACGCTCATCTGTTTAGACTAAGCCCTGACACGGGATTTTTCTGTCCGCATTAACACCTGCTGCTTTGCCAACACAGAGCCCACACACACACACTTTGCTGCAGCAAGTGAATTCTGGGTTCTGATTGGCCACAAGGCGTTGATTATGGTCAATATTAATGCGCTTGTCGTTTCCATAGCAACAGCTCATTCACAGGGACTTGTACGGCTGACGCTCCACCACGTATCCTTTGACTTCGAACATTCAGAACCGTAAGCGTGTCAGGTTCTGCGACTCCCTGCGATATTCTCGGGATGAGCGTAACATTATAGAAGCTACACGAAAAGCCTCCTCGTTTCCTACAGTGATGACTTTTTTTCAGATTGAGATGAAATTTGAAGCGTGAGATTTATTTATTTATTTTTTTTAACCACACAGGCGCTTTCTTTCCGTTAATTAATATTCCCGAATTGTTCTTGCCTCTGCCACGTCATTCGCAACAGCTGCATGCGCACGGCTGCGGCGTTCGGTGTGAAATTCATTAATTTTCAACTCGCGCCTCGGCGAGACGAACCCGTGAAAGCAAGGTAGCACCTTTCCGCCGTTGCTTTCGCGAGATGGTGCGAGATGCTGCCTCTTTTTCGACACCGACAATGCGGCGTACACAGCTGGCTGCTGTCATCAGACGGAGTCGAAGATTTCACCCAAAACTCGGTGAAGATTAGCTGCAGCAGAGAGCGTGCGTGCGTGCGTTTATTTTTGTACGGTCGTGGGCCTTCATGATAATTAAAGTGTGTGTTCACGGTTTCACACGGTTAGCATGACGGGACAGGGATGGACTGCGATTGGTCAGAAAGTGTTGATCGGTTTTCTGTAACTGCAGCGCTGACTGTAGTGCAGCTTCAAATCACAGGTTTAGAGAAATGCATCATTGTATAAAAGATATAGAAAGAAAGGCTGGAGAGACGGGGAAAGAGAGAAAGAAAGGCTGGAGAGATGGGGAAAGAAAGAAAGGCTGGAGAGATGTGGAAAGAAAGAAAGAAAGGCTGGAGAGATGGGGAAAGAAAGAAAGAAAGGCTGGAGAGATGGGAAAAGAAAGAAAGAAAGGCTGGAGAGATGGGAGAAGAAAGGCTGGAGAGATGGGGAAAGAAAGAAAGAAAAAGAGGCTGGAGAGATGGGAGAAGAAAGAAGGAAAAAGGCTGGAGAGATGGGAGAAGAAAGAAAGAAAGAAAGAAAGGCTGGAGAGATGGGAAAAGAAAGAAAGGCTGGAGAGATGGGGAAAGAAAGAAAGAAAGGCTGGAGAGATGGGGAAAGAAAGAAAGAAAGAAAGAAAGAAAGAAAGAAAGGCTGGAGAGATGGGAGAAGAAAGAAAGAAAGAAAGAGGCTGGAGAGATGGGAGAAGAAAGAAAGAAAGAAAGAAAGAAAGGCTGGAGAGATGGGAGAAGAAAGAAAGAAAGAAAGAGGCTGGAGAGATGGGAGAAGAAGGAAAGAAAGAAAGGCTGGAGAGATGGGAGAAGAAAGAAAGAAAGAAAGAAAGAGGCTGGAGAGATGGGAGAAGAAAGAAAGAAAGAAAGAAAGGCTGGAGAGATGGGAGAAGAAGGAAAGAAAGAAAGGCTGGAGAGATGGGAGAAGAAAGAAAGAAAGAAAGAAAGAAAGAGGCTGGAGAGATGGGAGAAGAAAGAAAGAAAGAAAGAAAGAAAGGCTGGAGAGATGGGAGAAGAAAGAAAGAAAGAAAGAGGCTGGAGAGATGGGAGAAGAAGGAAAGAAAGAAAGGCTGGAGAGATGGGAGAAGAAAGAAAGAAAGAAAGAGGCTGGAGAGATGGGAGAAGAAGGAAAGAAAGAAAGGCTGGAGAGATGGGAGAAGAAAGAAAGAAAGGCTGGAGAGATGGGAGAAGAAGGAAAGAAAGAAAGAGGCTGGAGAGATGGGAGAAGAAGGAAAGAAAGAAAGGCTGGAGAGATGGGAGAAGAAAAAAGCTGGAGAGATGGGGAAAGAAAGAAATGGTAGAGTGATGGAGGAAGAAAGAAAGAGGCTGGAGAGATGGGGAAAGATAGAAAGGCTGGCGGGATGGGAGAAGAAAGCAAGAGACAGGATGGAGAGATGGGAGAAGAAAGAAAGAGACAGGATGGAGAGATGGGAGAAGAAAGAAAGATGGAAAGAAATAAAAAGGAAAGAAAGAAAAAAAAGACTGGTAAGATGGGGGAAGAAAGAAAGAGAGGATGGAAAGATGGGGGAAGAAAGAAAGAAAGAGAGAAAGGTTGGAAAGATCGTTCTACGTGCTCTCCGGTACGCGCCGTCACGTTATACGCGTGTTTAATGGTTTCTAATGCCTCTCCGGCATTGCGTGTTATTTTTTAGGAGCAGAAAGAACATTGTATAAGAGAAAACCATTCAACTCGGAATATTTCACGACTCTGTAGCTGCATTACTATCTGAAGATAGTGTTTGACGTAAACCAGCGAAAAATACTTCACGTGTTGTTGTTGTTGTTGTTGTTGTTGTTGTTGTTCCTCTCAGGGAAAGGAGAGGAAGAAAGAAAGGGCGTTAAAAACAGCTGCCCGTCAATTCTCGGCCTTTCGGTTCTAACTAAGAGCAGAAAAGAGAATAAACGAATGTAGTTATGGATGAATAATTGAAGACAGATCTGCTTTTCCAAGCGAGAGAAGCAATCTAACAGGAATCGGGAGCGGATGGTTTCCAGAAGCGCAGCGATACATTCGACTAACGAGAAGCGTCTGACGGCTCTGACAGCGTCTGCGAACGAGGCTGAGACGCAGGACGAGTGTGTGAGGTAAAGATCCAAGCAGGCGAGAGTTAGACCGCACTTTAGAGGTGCATGAACAGACAGAATACCATCCTTTCCATCTCCAGAGCATCCGCTTCTCCTAAAGTCCCCGTGTGTGACTCATGCGCCAAATTTCCCTACCTTCATTGGCTTTATTTAAGTTCTAAAACGTTTGCCCTCCAGACCAAAGGGTTCTGTAATGGTTCTTAATGTTCACGGTTCTTGTGATGGAAGATCTCGCTGCTATAGTGTCCTTTGACGTTCATCTAGCTTTCATGTAAAGCATGATGTATCTGAGGAGAAAACGGAGGCTTCGTGCACACGGGAGCTCGGGACAAACCCGAGCCTGTGATTGGTCGGTATAAACAAGGCGTGCCAAATCCGGTTCTTTCACCGTATCGCAAAACTAGCATCCTTAACTCACCGTCTTCACTCAATCCTGCATTTATTTAATAGTTTCACATAAAACCTGCTTCTTCTCTTTGGTGATATGGAACAACAACAACAACAAAAAACATTATCTGCCCTCTTATACATACATGAGCTCAACGACGCCCGTGATTGGCTAGTCTCGCTTTGATTGACATTAAGGTCTCTCATCATTTGTTTACATACTTGCAGCAACTCCTGCGTCGGTCTAGTTCATTCTATCGGCACTTTGCAGCGGGCAAAATCTTCTTCCTGTAGTCGTAGGAATCGTAGACGTCAACAGTTTTAATCGTAGACGTCAAACAGACCTGCTGATTTTCGCGTATTCGGCGCAATAGCTCGATATTTTAACGTCACAGCACGATGCTACGAGTTAGCACGCGAGAATATGGCCAAAATAAAAGGGTCCTATTTCTCCCGAGACGAGTCGGTCGACATGCGTGTAGGTGACCTTCAATTTAAACGACCTCCTGGAAGCCCCGCCCCCTTCGTCTCGTCTCGACTCGATTTTCTTACTGGAAATATTCACCGACACCGCATCCTTGACTTTCAGTCGCGGTGAATGTTTCGAGTTCGTTAGTGTGATTTTTTTTTTTTTTAAAAAGAAAAAGGAAAAAAAAGATCATTTCTTTTCTAAATAACTTTCCTCTTCAGTACGTAGGAAAGTGCTTCTTTTGTTCATTTCTTCCCATCCGACGCTCCGAGTCAGCGTCTAGACCACTCGAGTATTTTTATCTAACAAGAATTAAGCCTCCAGTCTTTCAGGTACTGAATCTTTATAGATTTTCCAAGCAGTTCATACACAATACCACGACAAGAGCGTCTGACTAAACGTGCACCTGTATTAAATGGAACTGAACAGCGAAGACCGGAGATGAAGAGAAGTGAACGAGATGAGGAGAGGAGAGGAGAGGAGAGAAGAAAGGAACAGAGCTCTGTTTTGTTTTTCGTTTTTTTTTTCCTCCCTCCCCCTCCAGGAACGAGATCCTCCACATCTATTCGATACCGTGTATGTGTGTGTGTGTGTTAAAAGGAATACATGAAAGTACACACAAAGACAGTGATTTAGAAATAAGACACAAAGTGAAAAGAGGGAAAGAGACGAGCCTTTGATCCACCATGAGAACGTCATTGTGTTGCTTTTTGTTTCCTGCCTGATCTCGTTCCTCTTAACTACAGCTTTCTCCTCCTTTAAGGGAACGTGTGCGCTAGTGGTTTTTTTTTGTTTTTTTTTAAGAGACACACACAAAAAAAACCCCACGCTCACGAGTCAGGGTTTGCTGGAGATGAAGTAGATTGATCTAAATGTCCGCTTTTATGACATTTTGATTCGTATTGCGCTATACTTCTTTAATGATGCACATTCTTAGAACGCCAAAACGCATCCAGTCACATTTACCTCGAAAGCCAACGTATAAAAGTAAGACATTCAAAAGTGATCAGGATATAAAAAAAAAAAAAAAAAAAAGAGGTGTGTTTTAATTTAAGGGCGGAGCTTAAGTGAAAGTTGAACGGTCATCCCCCATTCACCAACGTCCGCTACCTCGCTAGGGAACGTTCTTACTTGCTTTAATCGCTACGATTAAAATACGATCGTGATTTAGATCACGTTAGCTAGCATGCTAATTCACAAATATTCCTAATAGACTTGTAACATGTTGCATGAGTCTTGTAATGTGCTGGTTGATGTTAATGATGATGATGAGTCGCTATTGGTCACATAGACATTACAGCACCGTGAAATTCTTTTCTTTGCACGTCCCAGCACGTTAGGAAGCTGGGGTCAGAGCGCAGGACGTAGTGTCGGCGATGATACGGCGCTCCTGGAGCAGAGAGAGGGTTAAGGGTCTTGCTCAAGGGCCCAACAGGGGCATCCTGGCAGTGCTGGGGGTTGAACCCCACCGCGACCTTCTGATCAGTAACCCCAGAGCCGGAATTCTGAAATAGTTCACTAATCTTCTAACCTCCTCTGAGGATATTGGGAAAACTTTACAGCGTTCCATAAATATCTCCTTGCAGAAAACATCGACAATTTCAAAATAAAGAAATGAATCTTTTTATGTAGAGCTCCCGCTCTACACGTCCCCGTGAATGAGCTGTTACTATGGAAACCGTAACCGCATTAGAACGAGCACATTAATAGAAACCTGCACTACTGTCAGAGCTGCTGTTAATGAAAATGAATCAACACCTTCTGGCCAATCACCATCCAGAACTCGGCAGCGAATATCTGCAGGTTAATTGCAGGGTTTTTTCTTGTTTTTTCCCCCACACACACTTTCAGTCAATAAATCCACCAGACGGAAACGGAGTCGGTTGATTACGGATGGCGTTTAACAGCCAGTCGATTTTGTCGACACGGCGACTCTGGGCAGCGAGGACAGAACGCCATCGTCTGGAGTCAAGGTTAAGCTCTCACTCCGGCACGCACGCAACCGGACTTAAAGAAAAACAATTAATCCTCATTATCCTCATCAGGTGCTCGTTACGTTGTCTGCTGCCCCGGTATTCAGCTCTCAAAGCCCTCCGCCCTTCTGTTTCTGCCTCACAGGACGAACACAAACGGACCTGAAATAACCCGAACGTCTCTCCGTCTGTACCCCGCTGTACTTTCAGGTTTTATTACCAGATTAATGTTCTTTATGTAGGCGACACTGTGATGTCTACGCTGCAATCACTGCAATTTTACAAGGTTAAACTCTGATTTCGGGACCAAATGGGATTTTATTTTTACATCCATCCATCCATCTTCTGTACCATCCATCCATCTTCTGTACCATCCATCCATCTTCTGTACCATCCATCCTTCTTCAGGGTCACGGGGAACCTGGAGCTCCCAGGGAGCATGGGGCATGAGGCGGGGTACACCCTGGACAGGGTGCCAATCCATCGCAGGGCACAATCACATACACATACACACTCACACACCCATTCATACACTACGGACACTTTAGACACGCCAATCAGCCTACCGTGCATGTCTTTGGACTGGGGGAGGAAACCAGAGTACCCGGAGGAAACCCCCGCAGCACGGGGAGAACACGCAAACTCCGCGCACACAGCGCCACGGCGGGACTCGAACCCCCGACCCTGGAGGTGTGAGGCGAAACGTGCTAACCACTAAGCCACCGTGCGCCCATTTTATTTAATTTTTACTTTTTTTTTTTTTTTTTTTAATTTCCTGCAACAACATGGGGAAAAAAATGACTTTCACTATCTATTTATTTATTTATTTATTTATATTTTACTGTTTAGAGTGTCACTGTGTATAAATTCAACGCACCATAAAACAACACCGTTATGACGTTGTCTTTCCCCTGAGAGGCTAGATCGTCGTTCACCCAGAGATACGGCGCCGATGAATTCTGGATTCTGATTGGTCAGAAGGTGTCGACGAATTCTCTAGGAAGTAGTGCAGCTGCAAACCACAGGTTATCGTTTCTATAGTAACAGCTCATCCACAGGGACTTTATGGTGAACGCTACGGTGAAGGTGTCATGTGATTTGTCATCTATTTAACATGTATAGAAGGAGTCTCCAGCGTCGGCGCTTAACGCCGTAACTAAGTTTTCCGACGTCTCGGTAAAACCACAAGCTGCGCTTTATTTATTTATTTATTTATTTATTTATTTATTTATGTCTTCTTGACTTCAAGAGACTCGGGGGGGGGGGGGGGAAAGATTGACGGAAGACTGTTTATGGCTGCTGCAATGTAAGTAACTGGAATTAGCTTGTTTTGTGGACGTTACGTGTAACTCTAAATGGATAAAAAGTATCACCTTTTTTTTTTTTTTTTTTTTTTTTTTAATAAATAGAATTATTGTAATTGTTGCCAAATGGCTCACACTAGCACGCCCCGGAGATCTTTATGAACATGGTGTTAATGATCTGTATTCAGACTCGGAAGCACCCCACGCTCTCCCACTCTCACATCCAGTACACACACGCCTTGTGGGTGGGTTAATGAAGCGAAGGCGAGCGGGTGTGTCAGTGCAGGGTGTGATCAGGTGGTGTGATCCGTTTTATTTTTGGTTCACTGCAGCTTTTTTCCAGAGCTGAGCGAAAATAAAACAGCTGACTCGCACAAGCCCTCCATTCTCATTAAAAATAAAACATGACGCTCGAGTGCTGCGGCGTGTTGTGGTTCAGCTCCGAGCTCATCTAACACACACGCACGCGCACACACACACACGCGGGCGTCTCCTCAGAGCGACGTTATGTGCAGCCGAGCATTTTATCTTTCACTTACGTGGAAATGCATTTCATCTTTTATATCTTTGAGCACCTCCTCCATACATGTGACTAGTTTCCCTCTGATGGAGTGCATCCATTTCCATGAGGTACGTCTCGTCCTACTTGCATACAGTGGATATAAAAAAAAAGTTTACACCCTCCTGCTCAAATTACAGGTTTTTGTGAGAAATAGTGTTGGAGCTATTGTCCACCTTTAACAAATAATGAAATAGCAACTAATAATAATCCAGTAAAAAAACGAAATATTTCAAGGATTTCTAATTTCCTGGTTGCGTAAGCGTCCACACCCTTTTATATTATAATGGGTCATGTGACTGTGCTCAGAATGACCCAAACACATCCAAACCGATGTTCCAAAAAGTAATTTTCATAGACCCTGTCGTCATTGAAGTGATTCTTATGGACACCACATGAAGTCCAGATGTTTCTTCTTGGTTTCATCTGACTGTCGAGCCATGTTCCTTTAAGAGCTTACAAACCATCCACGGGATCTCATTATCGAAAGGCATCACCAAGAACGTCACCTCCCTCCGAAAATACATACCAGGGAAGCAGCCAAGAGACCTACGGCAACATCAAAGGAGCTGCGGGAACATCTGGGAAGTACCGATTACTCTCAACATGCGTCAAGAATCTCTCGTATTCATCCCGAGGTAGTGAATCGAAACAGAACACCCTTTCTCATGAAAAGCATTCCAAGCTCAACTGAAATCACCCCAAACCGTGTGGCAAAATGTACTATGATCTGATGGGACGACGGTAGAACCTTTTGGGCGTGATTCTAAAAAGATATGTTTGGCGCAAAAACAAGACGCTAAAGAACACCATAGCCATGGTGAAGCATGGTGGTGGCAGCACGGGCTATGGTTCTGCTTCTTTTCAGCTGGGACTTGGGCTGTAATCAAGAGGGAATCCTGGCTAGCTCCAAACATCAATCTAGACAACCTAAAGTCAACAAAGGAACGGCTTCAGAAGAAGATCAAGGGTTTGGAATGTTGCAGTCAAAGCCCAGATCTAAATCCTACTGAAAACCTGTGGAAGGGCTGTGTACAGGGGATCTCCTCGCCATTCGGATAGATCCGGAGCATTTTTGTAAGGAAGTCGGTAGACTCTTCCCCAAAAACACTGTCCTACAAGCTAAAGGTGCTTTAACATTGAAGTATTAGTTAAGGGGTGTATCACATTTAAAGGTGGAAAAGAAAAAAATTTCAATTTTATCTTGGTTTCAATATTTAACCTCACAAATAACTGCAGTTTTCACAGGGGTGCGTAAACTTATTATATCCACCGTATATCCGTCTCTCACTCTCGGTCTCTGTGAAATCGTGTATGCACACTAGTTCTGCCTCAGAGCCTCAGCGCCTCGCTTCTTAAACCCATCCTCTCTGAGAATTTTCTGGAATAAATCTGGACGATTTAAAAACTGCTCACGTTAGCTAACGATCTTCTGACTTAAATTAGCATATCGCTAAGTGTTAGCATGCAACCTGTGTCCGAAAGGTTGCTTTATATTTATTAACACTTGGAAGAAATTCCTGTCTTTATTTTTACACGGGCGAAAGAAAGAAGAACAATGCGAGGTTAAAAAAAACAACAACAAAAACACAGCTATGAATTATACATCGATAATAAATAATACATCTCGATAGGGGCCAGGACAAAGATGGCCACCGCTGCCACGGAATAAATGCGTTAGATATGACCGAGGTTAATGAGCGGTTTCCTCAATCGGGTAAATCTGCAGGAGATCATCTCCCTGATCTGCGTATGAAATGTTGCGCTCAAGCTCTTGAGGCATCGCGACATACAGTAACTTCCCAAGGTCAGTAATCTCCTCCAGCCTGGACACGTCGCTCACGTCGTCTCCTCGTTAAATCCACAGACGAGACACTGTTGTTTACAGATCTCTAACAGAGGTCACGATTATGAGCGAGCTTAAAGGGAATTTTCAAAACTCGCTTTAAAGATAACCCAAAAAAAATCATCCTTTTATGCAAAAATGAAAAACTGATGATTAAAAAGATGAATTATGAGGGAGAGAGAGAGAGAGAGAGAGAGAGAGAGAGATAGTGAAAGAGAGACGGAGGGAGATGGAGAACAAAAGTAGACAGGGATAAAGAGAGACAAAGATGTATACAGAAAAAGAGAGACGGATAGATACATACAGAGAAAGATGGCTAGAGAGACTGAAAGACAGACAAAGTCTCGCATAAATACAGAGAGAGACAGGTAGGGAGAGATACAGAGAGACAGGTAGGGAGAGAGACAGAGAGACTGGTAGAGAGAGACAGGTAGGGAGAGATACAGAGAGACTGGTAGGGAGAGATACAGAGAGACAGGTAGGGAGAGAGACAGAGAGACTGGTAGAGAGAGACAGGTAGGGAGAGATACAGAGAGACTGGTAGGGAGAGATACAGAGAGACAGGTAGGGAGAGAGACAGAGAGACTGGTAGAGAGAGACAGGTAAAGAGAGATACAGAGAGAGAGGTAGAGAGAGAGATCCAGAGAGACAGGTAGAGAGAGAGATGTAGAGAGAGATACAGAGAGACAGGTAGAGAGAGAGACAGGTAGAGAGAGAGAGATACAGAGAGACAGGTAGAGAGAGAGACAGAGAGACAGGTAGAGAGAGAGATACAGAGAGAGAGAGAGATACAGAGAGAGACGGGTAGAGAGAGACAGGTAAAGAGAGATACAGGGAGAGACAGGTAGAGAGAGATACAGAGAGAGACAGGTAGAGAGGGAGAGATACAGAGAGAGACAGGTAGAGAGAGAGAGAGATGTAGAGAGACAGGTAAAGAGAGATACAGAGAGAGAGGTAGAGAGACAGGTGGAGAGAGATACAGAGAGACAGGTAGAGAGAGAGAGATACAGAGAGACAGGTAGAGAGAGAGAGTGAGAGAGAGACAGGTAGAGATAGAGAGATACAGAGAGACAGGTAGAGAGAGAGAGTGAGAGAGACAGGTAGAGAGAGAGAGATACAGAGAGACAGGTAGAGAGAGTGAGAGAGAGACAGGTAGAGAGAGAGATAGAGACAGGTAGAGAGAGAGAGTGAGAGAGAGACAGGTAGAGATAGAGAGATACAGAGAGACAGGTAGAGAGAGAGAGTGAGAGAGACAGGTAGAGAGAGAGAGATACAGAGAGACAGGTAGAGAGAGTGAGAGAGAGACAGGTAGAGAGAGAGATACAGAGAGACAGGTAGAGAGAGAGTGAGAGAGAGACAGGTAGAGAGAGACAGGTAGAGAGACAGAGAGATACAGAGAGACAGGTAGAGAGAGAGTGAGAGAGAGACAGGTAGAGAGAGACAGGTAGAGAGACAGAGAGATACAGAGAGACAGGTAGAGAGAGAGTGAGAGAGAGACAGGTAGAGAGAGAGTGAGAGAGAGACAGGTAGAGAGAGTGAGAGGTAGAGAGAGAGATACAGAGAGACAGGTAGAGAGAGAGTGAGAGAGAGACAGGTAGAGAGAGAGAGTGAGAGAGAGACAGGTAGAGAGAGAGAGATACAGAGAGACAGGTAGAGAGAGAGAGTGAGAGAGAGACAGGTAGAGAGAGAGAGATACAGAGAGACAGGTAGAGAGAGAGAATTGAATTTCAAAGGCCTTTTATTTACAAGCTTTTAAAAGCGACATTGACCTATTTCGGTCCCTCAGAGTCATTGCAAATGACCTTAAAAGAAAAAAAAAGTAAAATAAGTTTATATACATATAAATATATCTATAAAAAGATAAATAAATAGATAATTAAAATACTTCTCCTTCCAGTTGCCTTCAAAACCCCCAAAGGAGTGAAGAATATAAAATAAGCAACCAAGTATCAACCAGTATGTATACAGTCTTCTAAAAGTTGATGAAATCTCACTTTTTCTTCTAAAACCACACATAACGCCCCTTCCAGACACCAGATATTTTCAAACGCAACAAGGTCTTTCATCTCTTGGTGAAACTTAAAATCGATTAGTATCCTAGATTTTAAGAGAATCGCAAAAACCACTAAAACGCTGTCCCCTGAATTTGATTCAATTCTCTTTCTCCTGCTGACACATATGGCCATCTTTGCCTGCCCTATGATCAAATTTATCAACTGACACTTAAACCTTTTTTTTTGAGAGTATTTAAAACCAAAGATAAAAGTTTCGATTGTAAAACTCTCATTAAAATGGCCAAGCAGTCTCTGTAAAACAGTAAAAAGAGGCTTCGATCTCACACAGTGCATAAACATGTGAAACACAGATTCTCTCACGGCACAGAAAGGACATTCATAACTCACATCAGGGTTTAAAACGCAGATAAAAGAATTAACGGCCACTGCACCGTGTAAAATCCCCACACTTTTTTGTTAATGGTGACTTGTACAAAGCCCTCCATTGTGGCTTTACATGTTCCTTTATTTGTAGAACAGACCGCCAAGGTGTGTCGACTCTTTTGTCCAGAAACTTTTTATTTAGGGATAGTACGCACATTTTATACAGTTCTTTCCCAGATGGTACCTTGGGACCCACAAAACGTAGTTTTTCAGATTAAAAAAAACACACCTGAGCACTCATGTACATTCGCCGAGACACTAAAATCTGGTAAGGGATCTTGGTCATTGGGACTAATTAGCCCTCCGGAATATTCCTCCAGCATTTTCAAGACCTCTTCAGTCAACAGGGACCTCCATTCCACAAGGAACTGCGTGACTACACGGACTGACCTCATCTTTATGTGCCCAGCAACTGCCACCGCGTTCCCAAAACCCGGTCCTGCTACGGTCAGTAGGTCACCCAGAGTGACGACTCCAGCCCTGCGGAACCCCTCCGTGAGCGCAGGAAACGGCTTCCTCTGAGAGACATCAAAAATGGAACCCTTTATAATCGGCTCCCGCAGCAACCGGTAGAGAGAACTTGAGCATTGTACTCTCTGCACTGTTAAAAGTCCCCACACTTTAAAAACATTTCGGTAAAAAACAGGAAGTTTCCTGATGTCCATCTTTTTCGGGTCCATCCAGAAAAGAGGTTTATGTAAATCCAGCCCTTCGAGTGTCCGTAAAATGGCACATGCTACAGCCTTCCAGTTTGCATTTACAGGTCCATGTAGCAGCCTTTGCACAAAACGTAACCGAAAGGCTGCAGTCCTGCTCTGCAGGTGTACCAGTCCATGTCCCCCTTCCTCCTTGGGGAGAAACAGAACACTCTGTGGAACCCAGTGTAGACTATCCCAGAAAAAATTAACTAAAATTGACTGGATTTTAGATAAAACATGTATTGGAGGATCGATGCACGCAAGCCTATGCCAGAGGGATGATGCTACCAGGTTGTTAATTATAAGTACCCGCCCCCTAAAGGACACTTTTTTAACTAAAAAATTCCACTTCTCCAACCGACCCTTTACCTTCTCGACAGTCCCTTCAAAGTTTTTCCTCATAAACCCTTCATCTCCTAAAAACACCCCCAAATACTTAAAACCACCTCTACACCATAGTAAGCGGTCTGGGAGGTTTGGGACGCCGCCTAACCATCCCCCGATTAAAAACGCCACGCTTTTCTCCCAGTTTACCTTGGCAGAAGAAACAGTTCTAAAATCGTCAGTGATCTTCCGTATCGTATCAACATCCCTCTGGCTGCCAACAAGTATCGCCACATCGTCAGCGTATGCCGATAGTTTAAAAACCCCCTCACACTTTGGAATTGTTATACCTTGTAGTTCAGTTCTCAGTTTAGTTAAAAGAGGTTCAATCGCAAGGGAATACAACATGCCAGATAGTGGGCATCCTTGTCTTATTCCCCTATGAACTTTAAAAGGAGCACACAAGTCACCATTAACCTTCAGTATGCTTTCACTGTCACGGTACAAAACTCTTATTTTTTCGATAAAATCCGAATTAAAACCAAAAGCAGACAAAACGTTCCATAAGTAGGTATGCTCAACCCTGTCGAAAGCCTTTTCCTGGTCAATTAAAATCAAACCACATTCCAAATTAAAAATCCTTCCGACCTCTACAACATCCCTAATGAACGAAATGTTGTCGTGAATAAATCGACCCGGCACACAGTAGGTCTGGTCCGGATGGATCACCTCTTCCATGACTTTACTAAGTCGGTTTGCCAATACCTTGGAGAGCAGTCGGTATTCTACACAGAGAACTGAGACAGGTCTCCATGATTTTATGTCGTGTAGATCTCCTTTCTTGGGCAACAGAGTCAACACTGCTCTGCGACAACTGAGCGGCAGCCGCCCCGTGACTAAACTGTCACCCAGTACTTCCATTAGGTCTGCACCCATTTCAGGCCAAAAGGACTTATAAAATTCAGCCGGTAGACCATCGATCCCTGGTGCCTTGCCACTCTCCATACCCTGGAGGGCTCGTAGCAGTTCCTCTAGGGTCAACGCCCCTCCGAGGTCTGCATGTGCTTCCTCTGACACCTGAGTTAGATCTTCCAAGAAGACGTTATCATGGGCCTGCTCAACGGAGATTTCACTCATCTACAGTTCCTTGTAGAACCCGACTGCTCTCTTTCGAATTTCTCTATGGTCCACTAAGTGTCCCATCATCAGAAAACAGGCCATGTATCATCTTATTTTGACCATTCTTTTTTTCCAAATTAAAAAAGAATTTTGACGGTGCATCCATACACTCTACAGTCTGAAATCGCGACCTGACCAGAGCTCCTTGTGCGGTAACGTCTAGCAATTTGGTCAATAAATTCTTCTTTGTCCTTAAATTTTCTATGCATACCTGCCGTCCGGTGTTTTTTCATTGGCTCCATTAGCGCCATTATTTCATCTTCCAAGGATTTCATGCGTAGAGTTGTGTCTCTCGTGACACTGGAGGTATACTGTTGACACAGCTGTTTAATTTGCGTTTTGGCAAAATCCCACCACTGTTGCACCGATTTAAAAGAAACGCTTTGTTGTTCTAAAATCACTCCAAAAATACTTAAACACATCCTTAAAATGACCGTCTTGCAATAAACTGGTGTTAAAATGCCAATACGCACTCTTATGCTTGAGTTTACTTAAATACACAGTAGACAGAACCATACAATGGTCCGTAAATCCTACCGGTATAATTGCACAACTTCTAAAAGCACTTAACTGGTGTTTAAAACCATAAAATGTATCCAATCTGGCCATTGAGAGCATATTATTATAGGAGTGCACCCAGGTATATTGTTTCTGCATGTGGTGGAAATTTCTCCAAATGTCCACAAGGTCACAGGAATTCATTAATTCGACTAGCCTTCTACGTGATGGCATATGGGGCTCTACATGATTCCTGTCCATATCCAGCTCTGTACAGTTAAAATCCCCCCCTAGAATCAAAAAATCATCAGTCACAATTTTTTAGGACATTATCTAGGTTTCGTAAAAATACCATTCTGTCAATGGCCGTGGTCGGGGCATAAACGCAAACAAAAACGACCCACCTATTCTCATACTGAGCTCCAACCTTTAACAGTCGACCCTTTATGATTTCATCAACTTGATAAGAACAGGGGATAAAATTATTGGAAAATAAAATAGCTACTCCCCCACTGGTAGATGTCTTGTGACTTAAAACGGATAACCCTTTAAACTCCCTGGCCCAGTCCGCAGCATTATTAGCGTCTGTGTGGGTTTCCTGAGCAAAGATTACGTCAATTTTCTTTTGCTTCACCGTTTCAAACAACAAAAATCTTTTATTTCTTTCCCTTGCTCCATTTAAATTCAACGAAGCGACTCGAAACTCACTCATAAAAATGATGAAAACTAATAGATTTACATACATGATGTCTAGGATTGACTATCACTATCGTTATTGTCCAGCATAACATTGACTTTTGTAAGGATTTTCTTTAGACGGTACCCCTCCTGATCAGTGAAACCCCCTTCTGACATAAACCCACGTGTTTTTCTAATGAACTGTTCCACATCTGGGAAAAACTCGTCTATCCTCACATTCTTAGCATGCTTAGTCTTTCTCAGAAACACCTTGATGTCGTCCACGCTATATTCATGGCTCGAAAAGCCACTTAGATTTACACTACATGTTATACTGCAGTCGGAGGCTTCACTCTCACTCTCTACCTCCCCAGAATTCAGCTCCTCTACGCCATCTTTCCTCTTAGCCTGTGCATGAGGACGATTTCTCCGTCTCTTTCTCTGGGGCACCTTGAACACATTTTCTTCCGTCTCCATATGAGAGCTATCATCCGCAACTTCATCACCAAGGGACGGATCCACACTATCTAGTGACGCCGTACTATCCTGTGTACCCTTATCACCTAAATCCGGCTCATTCTCAGCCTTCTCTTCTTCACCTGGTTGAACACTGATACCCTGGTGAGAGGGGCCAGCTTCAGGTGCCTCCACCTGAGAGGGTACTGCTGTTCCCTCTCCCGGTGTGTGAGCCCCATCCACCCCAACACCCTCCCCAACAGTAATTTCGTTACCAGCGGCTACGTTAGCATTATCACTATTTTCGGGAATTACCCGTTTTTCTGGACAGGCCCTCACCGGATGACCAGATAAACCACGCCCACAACACTTCATTGTAGTAGTAGTGGCATAAATTACATAATTAAAATCCTCCACCTTCACATTGAGTGTCAGCTCCAGCTCATTATTGTCCTTCAGGACCATGTACACGAATCGTCTAAAAGACACGATATGTTTTACACGAGGGGATTTGCTTGTAATTGCGATCCTCTTGATCTGGGAGACCAGTTTACCATAGCGGGATAGAGTTTGGGACAGAACCTCGTCCTTAATAAAAGGAGGAACATTCGACAGGATTATTTTTTTTGACAGGGTTGACAAAGGAAGCACTAAGTGGAACACATCATCAAGCACAACTCCACTGTCCACCGTTTCGTTTGCCAACTCCACCGTTTTCAGAAACAGCACAACAGCACTATTCATCCGGGCCGCAGACAGAATGTTGTCGTATCCTACACTCTCCCCCACGGCCAGACACACCTCCTCAACGCCGGCGCTAGTGGCTACTTTAATAGCATGCCGCCGCGTGAGGGAATCATATTTCCCGCTACCTGGGACAGCCATGTTTCCCAAAACACCACGGAAACAGCCGCCCAGGCCAGCGAGAAGCACACACAAACACACACACAAACACACACACACACACACACACACACGTGCGCGCGCACAACAAACAGTAGTAATTTGAACTCTCTCAGAAACCAAAGACCTAAAGGAAATCGTATTTCTTAAGAAAAAATAGATAGAAAAAAGAGATAGAAAAAATGAACAAGCGAACTTGGAGCAGCGGCCTCGGCCACGCTCCGCACACACTCACTCACTTCCGCTCCGACTCCGCCCACTCACTCAGTCCATGCACACACGAGAGAGAGAGAGAGAGAGAGAAATAGATAGATAGATACTGACAGACAGATAGAGAGAGAGAGAGAGAGACAGGTAGAGAGAGAGAGAGAGAGATACAGAGACAGGTAGAGAGAGAGAGATGTAGAGAGAGACAGGTAAAGAGAGATACAAAGAGAGAGGTAGAGAGAGAGACAGGTAGAGAGAGAGAGAGAGAGATACAAAGAGAGAGGTAGAGAGAGAGAGAGAGAGAGAGAGGGACAGGTAGAGAGAGAGATACAGAGAGAGACAGGTAGAGAGCGAGAGAGAGAGAGAGAGAGAGAGAGAGAAATGAGATACAGAGAGGGACAGGTAGAGAGAGAGAGAGAAGTAGAGAGAGAGATACAGAGAGAGACAGGTGGAGAGAGAGAGAGAGATACAGAGAGAGACAGGTAGAGAGAGAGAGAGAGAGAGAGAGAGAGAATGAGATACAGAGAGGGACAGGTAGAGAGAGAGAGACAGGTAGAGAGAGAGAGAGATACAGAGACAGGTAGAGAGAGAGAGATGTAGAGAGAGACAGGTAAAGAGAGATACAAAGAGAGAGGTAGAGAGAGAGACAGGTAGAGAGAGAGAGAGAGAGATACAAAGAGAGAGGTAGAGAGAGAGAGAGAGAGAGAGGGACAGGTAGAGAGAGAGATACAGAGAGAGACAGGTAGAGAGCGAGAGAGAGAGAGAGAGAGAGAGAAATGAGATACAGAGAGGGACAGGTAGAGAGAGAGAGAGAAGTAGAGAGAGAGATACAGAGAGAGACAGGTGGAGAGAGAGAGAGAGAGATACAGAGAGAGACAGGTAGAGAGAGAGAGAGAGAGAGAGAATGAGATACAGAGAGGGACAGGTAGAGAGAGAGAGACAGGTAGAGAGAGAGATACAGAGACAGGTAGAGAGAGAGAGATGTAGAGAGAGACAGGTAAAGAGAGATACAAAGAGAGAGGTAGAGAGAGACAGGTAGAGAGAGAGAGAGATACAAAGAGAGAGGTAGAGAGAGAGAGAGAGAGAGAGAGAGAGGTAGAGAGAGAGAGAGCGAGGGACAGGTAGAGAGAGAGATACAGAGAGAGACAGGTAGAGAGCGAGAGAGAGAGAGAGAGAGAGAGAGAGAAATGAGATACAGAGAGGGACAGGTAGAGAGAGAGAGAGAGACAAGTAGAGAGAGAGATACAGAGAGAGACAGGTGGAGAGAGAGAGAGAGAGAGAATGAGATACAGAGAGGGACAGGTAGAGAGAGAGAGAGAGAGAGAGAGAGAGACAAGTAGAGAGAGAGAGATACAGAGAGAGACAGGTAGAGAGAGAGAGAGAGAATGAGATACAGAGAGGGACAGGTAGAGAGAGAGATACAGAGGGAGACAGGTAGAGAGAGAGAGAGAGAGAATGAGATACAGAGAGGGACAGGTAGAGAGAGAGAGAGACAAGTAGAGAGAGAGATACAGAGAGAGACAGGTGGAGAGAGAGAGAGAGAGAGAGAATGAGATACAGAGAGGGACAGGTAGAGAGAGAGAGAGAGAGAGAGAGAGAGACAAGTAGAGAGAGAGAGATACAGAGAGAGACCGGTGGAGAGAGAGAGAGAGAGCGATACAGAGAGAGACAGGTAGAGAGAGAGAGAGAGAGAGAATGAGATACAGAGAGGGACAGGTAGAGAGAGAGATACAGAGGGAGACAGGTAGAGAGAGAGAGAGAGAATGAGATACAGAGAGGGACAGGTAGAGAGAGAGAGAGAGAGATACAGAGGGAGACAGGTGGAGAGAGAGAGACATGGAGAGAAAGACAGATGCAGAGATACACAGAGAGATGGACAGAAAGATAGATACAGAAAAAGAGAGGCAGATACTGTAGATAAATACAGAGAGAGACCGGTAGAGAGAGAGAGATAGAGAGAGAGATACAGGTAGAGACTGAAAGACAGACGGAGGGAGAGAGACCGAGGCCGTGGATGTCTGAATTGTCAGTAGGTGAGAAAAGCCGGATGGTGTACTGCTTCCGGCGGGATTTTGCAGCGTGCAACCGACGGACATTGCACGAGTCAAAAATCCCACCGGTGCGGACGAGCTCAGGAAATAAATGTCGGAGGACAGCGTCGGCTCTTTAAGTATTAAACCTCGGTTAAACGGGAATTATTTAACAATACCCGAATACATCATCGACTTATTGAAGGGTTAAAGAAGTAAACGTTAAAATCTTTTTTGTGATCTCCATCATGCCTTAGAGAGAGACCGAGCGAGAGCGAGACAGAGCTCGAGAGAGAGACTGAGAGACAGACTGAGAGTAAAATGCAGTGTTATCTGGCCGTAAACAGACAGTACAGCGTGGCAGATTATCTGAACACGGTGACTGATCCAAAACTGACAAACACCTTGATGAAGTACAGACTCTTGGCCATGGAGACGGCGACACCCAGTCCTGCTGCCCCGAGAGCAGAGACTGTGCCAGCGGTGCACGATAAATAAAACCGACGGAGCTGCACGTCCTCACTGAATGCGTTAAATATACCCACATTCAACAAAATCACCCCAAATTTATCTGCCTCTCACACCCCGACAAACTGCCCCACCTAGTGGGGGAGCACAGAGAGAGCTGCACACTCTCAGCACAGTACACACACACACACACCTGCCACCAGGTGAGGGACAGGAAGTGGTTATTTTTCTTTCTTCAGGCATTTTTATTTAAAATTTTTCCTTTGTTTCCTTACTAGTGTCTCTGGTTGTGTTATTGAGTGTGTGCACATTTGTTTCTACTTATTTATTTCTGTAGTTATTTTCTAATTTCTCTGTTTCAGCAATACAAATGTTAATACTTGTCATGCCAATAAAGCAGCCCTTTGACTTTGAGAGAGAGACACAGAGAGAGAGACAGAGACTGAGAGACACAGAGAGAGAGACAGAGACTGAGAGACAAAGAGAGAGAGACAGAGACTGAGAGACACAGAGAGAGAGAGAGAGAGACAGAGACTGAGAGAGAGAGACAGAGACTGAGAGAGAGAGACAGAGACTGAGAGACACACACAGAGAGAGAGAGACAGACTGAGAGAGACAGAGACAAAGAGAGAGAGACAGAGACTGAGAGACACAGAGAGAGAGAGAGAGACAGAGACTGAGAGAGACAGAGAGAGAGAGACAGAGAGAGAGAGACAGACTGAGAGAGACAGAGACAAAGAGAGAGACAGAGACAAAGAGAGAGACAGAGACTGGGAGAGACAGAGAGAGAGAAACAGAGACACAGAGAGAGAGACAGAGACTGAGAGAGACACACACACAAAGAGAGAGACACTCACTGAGAGAGAGACGAAGAGAGAGAGAGACACACAGAGAGCAAGAGAGAGACACACAGAGAGAGCGAGAGAGACAGACAAAGAGAGAGAGACCGAGAGAAAGAGAGAGAGACCGTGCAGAGAGCCCTACAGGGAGAATAATAATAATAATAATAATAATAATGTTTTTTATAGCGCCTTTCTACACACTCAAGGTTGCTTTACAATTAGAAAGCACTTATAACACAGCAAGAGAGACAGATAAAGAGATAGAGACAGAAAAAGAGAGACAGGTAGATAAATACAGAGAGAGAGAGGAGCACCTGAAGTCTGTAAATTATTCATTAGGAGTCAGTGAGGCTTGTTAGCACAGCACTAAATAGGACACGTCGCTGAGAGGAGGCACAAACTTTGACCCTCCGTCACCTCGGTGTCCCAGTACAGAGCCGGCATGCATAGAGAGCGAGAGAGCGTGTGTGTGCGTGTGTGTGAGAGAGAGAGAGCGAGAGAGCGAGTGAGTAAACTACCAACAACTTTGTGTGTTAATCTTTCATATAGACTCTGTGTATCGTGTCACTCAGTGAATATTTATTGCTCACTAATACATTATTTAAACTCTCACAGAATGTTGCGTTAAATATTAAAGCGTTTGTATAAAACAACAAGAACGTCGGTGTTGTTGTAAAGAAGCTTGAACCCGGAGTCGTTTTCTCTCTCAGACGATCGGGCGTGGCCTAATATTCTAATCGGCACATTTGATTGACAGCTCTCTCTCTCTCTCTCTCTTATACTATTAGAAAGCAGACTTTCTTGTTTTAACACTGTACACGTGCAGAAGGTTCTAGAAATACATGCACGGAGTTCTGTAAGGAGAACAACGGTACGGTTCTGGACATGATTCGGTACTAGATGACCCTGAGGCTGCAGGACACTTGGGGTTCGAATCTGTAAACCTGTAAAACTTCAATATCTACACACACACACACACACGCGCGCACAGGCCCAGTTTTCTTTCTCTTTCCTTATATGGTCAATACATGGTGGTCTTTTTTCCTGTTGCCATGGCAGTTAACGAGTCTCACCTGTTGCTCGTTACCTCTCATTAGCCTCTGTGTTTCTGAGCTCCTGCTAAAATATGCGCTTGGGGTAATGTCAGAGCTGTGATTTATTTATTTATGTATTTATTTATTTATTTATTTATTTATTTATTTTTAAGGCAGTATCGTACGATGCCGTGCCCCGGGTCTTCTGCGTTCCCTGAGCGCCGTGCTGCTGAAATCGTCAACTTAAAACCGAGAGAAAAACAATCGGCTCCTCTCGAGGTTCCTCAAGGGTTCTTGACACGATTACCAAGAACCAAGCGTCCCACGCAGCTATATTCATATCTGAAATAGACCAGTAAAACAAGTTCATTTAGTTGTGGGTTCCTCAAAAGGTTCTTCAAGGGGTTTTCGATATGGTTAACGGCTTTATCTTTCCAAAAGCGTCCTACGTAGAACTCTGCGAAAGGAACTCTACGAAATCTCACTGCTTGAAATCTCTTATAAGTCATGTTTGTGTTTCAAATCCTTTCCCCCTCATGATAACGCAAGTGTTTTCTGTGTTCGTAGGCTCTATGGTAACTTCTCACATCCGCGCAATAAACCTAGACAGCTAATTATCTAGAAGTGCAGATAAGCGAGTGTGTCAGTGTTCCTGTCCCCTCAGCGGTGTGGAACGAGTTAACCTTGCTGAGCAGCGGCTTTATGAAAATTTTCAGCTTGTAAATGAATTCCAGGAGCGTTCTGCTCTCAGCAGGTCACGGCTTCAGCATGATAAAGAGTCTCTGGTGCCTGGAGGTGTCAAATGCTTCTGTACACACTCCTGAAGAAGCCTGAACTAGCTCCAGATTGCATTAGTCGTGACGCCTGAAACACCTGCAGCTATTAATAAAAGATGCGGCGCGTCTGGCACTGTCTTATATCCGCAATCAGAACGGTAAACAAACAACGCCGCTCGAGCTCCAGTCAGATAAACGGAGCGCGCTGGGGCTTCGGACTATTACGGAGCTTCACACGACGTATACCAAGAAAAAATTAGAAATGCTGCTTCATTTGAAAGCATGTCGTTGGTATGGTTACGTTTTTGGTAAGGAGATGTTTATTTAATATTTACGGAAGGAGTCTCTGGGTCCTCCAGGGTCGGGGGTTCGATTCCCGCCGTTGCCTTGTGTGTGCGGAGTTTGCATGTTCTCCCCGTGCTGTGGGGGTTTCCTCGGGGTACTCCGGTTTCCTCCCCCAGTCCAAACACATGCATGGTAGGCTGATTGGCGTGTCTAAAGTGTCCGGAGTGTATGAATGGGTGTGTGAGTGTGTATGTGATTGTTCCTTGCGATGGACTGGCACCCTGTCCAGGGTGTACCCCGCCTTGTGCCCCATGCTCCCTGGGATAGGCTCCAGGTTTCCCCGTGACCCTGAAAAGGATAAAACGGTATAGAGGATGGATGGATGGAAGGAGTCTCCATTGTCAGAGGTTGGAAAGCGACGAGTGTTTATAGCAGAGGTTCTCAACCTTTTGTAACTACAGCCCCCCCCCCCCCCCCCCGCAGTACAGTACTGGCGACGTTTGGAGAGGTTTTTCCAAGGGGTCGCTTGATTTGACGCTGGAGGCGCATGACGTCTATACGTACAGTTGTTTAGCATGATGCTAAACCCTATAGCTTTAGCGGAAATCTGAAGCAGCAAACGTCTCGGATTTAAAAAGAGGACAAATCGTGTACGTTTCTCTTATTATTTTTCTTTGTTTTTTGTTTTTTTTAAATGTAAGGACCAAAACTCCAGCATTTTCACCTTGGAGTTTAATAAATAAATAAATAACACCTTTTGTTGTGAAAATGTAGCGTTTTTATTCCTGGCTTTTCCTCTGAAGGGTTTCTCGAATGCAAATTCACAATTTGCATACAAACGCCCGACTATGCAGACGACTTTCTAAAGGAAGTGAAGACAGTGTGTGTGTGTGTGTGTGTGAGAGAGAGAGAGAGAATTGGAAACGGTTGAGTTATTGCGAGGTCGCAGGGAGACGGATGTGTCTTTTGGTCTCGGCACTTCAACAGCTGTAGCATCACCGAACCGAACGTGTATCGCCACTTCACCTGGCCGCTGTCTTTTCACAGACACTTACTGTGGCCTAAATAATTCATGAGGCTCTTGCACAAATCATAAATACTCTCTCTCTCTCTTTCTCTCTCACGCTGTCTCACTCTCTCACACGCTCTCACACGCTCTGCTTATTTATAACAAAAAAGCTCTCATTGTTGCGGCTGCAGAATTGCTAATCTGAAGCTACAGTTGCAGAATTTAAAGTACTAGTATTCAACAGGGAACAGTCCAGAAGGTTACAGCTGTAATTCACAGCTGTATTATAGCATCACTGCACTCGCTCTAATGCGTTAGCGTTCCTGTAATAACGGATTGATACGGTGAAGTTTCCTTCCCAAGGAAACGATGTTTATTGAACTTTTATGGAAGGAGTCTCCAGTGTCAGCACTTTAGATTTGAATTAATTATTATTATTTTTTGTCTTATTAACTTAAAGAACGAGGAAAAAAAAAAAAGAGAGAGGCTGGTGAGTAAAAGGACTGTTTATAACTGCTGTAACGTAAGTGAGAACGGGAACTAACTTATTTCACGAACGTTCAATATAGTTGTTCAATAAAAAGCGTGATTCTCTTTAATAAGTAAAAAGAATGACTGTAAATGAATTGTAAATACTTTTAGATGGATAGATGGAGAATGTTTTACAGATAACTTCTACGCATGTAAAGTTCTCTCTTTCCGTTACGCTGTGTATATATTTCCCAATAAAACCTTCTTTTATAACCTGAAACTCACACTCTTCTGTGCATCATGAATATTAATCCCTGATCTCAAACATGCCATATCACATGCACAGTATGTCACGTGTTACACTGTGGGGAACAGAACGTGTTCTTATGAAGTCACACACACACTTCAGAGGGACGTCTACACACTCGCACACTCACTTTCATGTCTCATGAATGTACAACAAGCTTCATTAAATATTTATTCTCTGATTTATTCTGCATTAAAGCCGTGTGGCTCTTACAGACGAGAGCGTAATATATCTGATCACACTGAGAGAAAGAGTTTCATCACGTCCTCGCGTCTAATCAGGAGGTTTCTAACCAACCAAACTTTTTTTTTTTTTTTTTTTTTTGAAGTCATTAAGCTGAACAAATGCACGGAGTATGCACGGAGTCATTTGCTTCCTTTCGGTCACGGCTGACTGAGAATCATTGTTTGAATCAGTGAATCATTTTGATCACAACTGAGATTCATTTCTCTGTCCTTCAGCAGATCAGTGTTTGTTTCAGTGAATCACTTTGGCCAGTGTTTGATTCAGTGAATCAGTTTGGCCAGTCTTTGAATCAGTGAATCATTTTGGCAAGTGTTTGATTCAGTGAATCAGTTTGGCCAGTCTTTGAATCAGTGAATCATTTTGGCCAGTGTTTGATTCAATATTCAGTGAATCAGTGACCACAACTTCAACGGGTCAGAATTTGTATTATTGAATCATTTTGGTTATGACCGAGATTCACTTCTCAATCATGTCAGCGATTCTATGTGTGAATCAGTGAATCATTTTGGTTAAAACTGAGATTCGCTCTTCTGCCATTCATAACTTGAAGTAGGTGAATCATTTGTGTCACAACCTCGATTCTCTCCTCTGTCGTTCATCCGCTCAGAGATTGAATCATTTTGGTCATGAACACCATCAAGATTCACTCCTCAGTCCTTCAGTAGGTCAGTATTTGAATCACTGAATCATTTCGGTCATGCCTGTGATTCAGGCCTCTGTCATTTCAGCACACCAGTGTTTGAATCAGTGAATTAGTTTGTTTAGGACCAAGATTCACTCTTATGTCATTCATCAGGTCAGTGTTTGACTAAGTGAATCATATTACTCATCATCAAGTTTCGCTCAAGTATTGCTCATTCAGCAGAAAGGTGAATGAATCGTTGAATCATTCTGTTCACAATCGGGATTCACTCCTCTGTAATTAATCACATCAATAATTGAATCAGTGAATCATTTTGGTGGTGACCGAGATTGGCTCCTCTGTAGTTCAGCTGGTCAGTATTTCAATCAATGAACACACAGACGCACACACACACACACACACACACACACACACAGACAGGAGGAAGACCCTTGAGAGCAGCTGGCCATTTATTTAGTAGTGATTCTGACAGGTTAGTGACCGGTGTGAAGAGCTCAGGGACGAATCAGTAACTCATTCATTATTCATGTCGACTCAGTGCTCTTATATGAACGTCAGCTGTTTTAGGAAAAATCTCCAAAACCGGAACATACCGGTATTTTCTTGTCTTTTTTTATATAACAGAATAAAGTCTTCATACAGAATGTACTTAAAGTATTTATTTGTCTTCCTTTTTCTTCTTTTCCCTCTTGTAGGATTGGTGATAATAGTAATTAAAAAAAGGAAAAAAAAAGAAAGACAAATAGACAGATGGAGGAAACCCCAGCAGTGTACACTAATGGACACATTTCACACTCCCATGCTGTATCTGTATGAGAGTTCACTGCTGTTCTGTTTCAGGTGTGTGTGTGTGTGTGTGTGTGAGAGAGAGAGAGAGACTAAATTAATGACTAAATGAATGACGACAAACACTGCCGAGAATAAGAAGCGCACACAGACACCTTCCAGAAATTTCCGTCACATTCAGTTGAATCACTTTTCAAAATTATAAATACAAATTGAGCGAAAGGTTCCGTAGAAAGCCAACAAATGGTTCTTCTGCACTCTTAAAAAAATGTCCCACAGTAATTCTTTAAGCATCGATTGTATAATTAAGAGTTCTTAAGTTCCAGACAAGGGTTCTTGCAATCCTTTTGTTTTTGTTTTTGTTTAAGGGGAAACACATTGCTGTATTGAAAACCAAGAAGATGGTTCTTTACAACCCTTTAAGGGTTCATCGGATAATTATTGGTCCTTAGCTTCCGAAAAGGATTTCACTTTTTTAAAGATCCGTCAAGCAAAAGATTCTTTATAATATCCGATCAAAGTTGACTCGAGGATTTATTCCACAAAAGGTTTTACTTTCTTATCGGGAGATCGTTATGGAGTCCTCGATGAAAAGGTCGATCGATGAATGGTTCTTAGAAAAAGTTCCTCGGGGGTTCTTTAAGTTTCCAGTTAAAGGCATCTTGGAATCCTTTCTGATGGGGGAACGTTATTAAAGATGCACCAATCGAAGGTTATCTAAAAAAAAACAACAAAAAAAAAACAACAAATGGGTCTCTTCTACAAAATAAAAGTTCTACTCGCAATCGTGTCTGCTAGGGTTCGAAATGTTCTAACATAATTATAAATATTCGACATTTTACTGACGAAGAAAACCAGGAAGTAAACTCAACCCAGAGACTGTAAAAGCAGAACCAAGTGAAACAAGCACACACACCCACACACACACACACACACACACACACACACACTCATCTGTGAATACACAGCTTTCTCTCTGTGTGTGTGTGTGTCCCTGAGGTTATCCGTAAAAGAGAGATGATGCTGTGATCCATCTCTGGTTCTGATGCTCAGTTTAACATTCCTCTCTCACACACTGCGCTATTTTTTTCCCCCCCTGAGGCTTTTGGGAAGACGTCGGCCAGACGAACATACGGCCTGCTAAACAAGTGTGAAGGCATTTTTTTTTTTCCCCCCAGAAAAACATGTTCATACACACGACTTGAGGACAAGAACACGATGAAAGAGAGATTAGCAGATGTTGAGAAAACACGTATAGGATGAGAGATGATGTCATGTTACGCAACACTCGGATGGGGAAAAAAAAAAAACCCTCCGATTAAACACACATCCAAGCAGGAAGCTAATCAGATCATATGCAGGGTTTTGAGGGAAATTAATGTAATTATGCTGTAATTATATTATAATTATACGGTAATTAACACTCTAGTGACTCGCGTGAACAGAGTGACGGGCCACAATTGCAAAAATAACTCATCAGATTATTCGCTGAATGCGATTAAAAGTAAAAATCAATCTGTTTTGATCGGGAAGAGCTTTTATTTTTATTTTTTATTTTTCCCCTCTCTATCCAATCACATGCCTCGAGATAATTTCCTAACTTAATGATCCGTCTAGCCGAGTTTATTAAGAGTGAGTCAGATATCTCAGAGCTGTTGAAATCTGATCCATCATTCACACACCAGACAGAAATATCTCATGGAGTGTCAAAAAACCAAAAAAAAAAAAAAAAAAACCTGAATTTTTTTTTATTCATACACATCAATCACCATCAGCCTATTTATTTATTTATTTATTTATTTATTTATTTATTTATTTATTTAATGAAAACAAACCTTTCTTTTATTTTTTAAAATTTTATTTTATTTTTATTTTTTTTAAAAACAACAACAAATGGTTCTTCTACACTCTTAGAAAACAGGGTTCTTCGAGGGTTCTGTATGGAATCACCGGGAAACATTAGTTAGGTTCCATCAATCAAAAGGTTCTTTAGGAAAACCTACAAATGGTTCTATTGTCCTGGGGGAAAAAGTTCTTTAAGGACTGAGTGGATAATTAAGGGTTGTTTAGGTTCCAGAAAATGGTTCATGGATTATAGGCAAATGCCTTGTTTTAGGCTTCTTAAGGGTTCTTAGCTACCAGGAAGGGTTCTACTTGGAACCTTTTCTGATAGGGAAATATTTGGGGGGGAGGCAACAATAACAAATGGTTCTTTTACTGTAGACTTCTATAAGAATCATTCAGGTTCCTCGATGATTCTTTTAGCACTGATTTGGATGATTATAGGTTCTTAGGTTCCAGGAAAGGGTTCTTGGAATCCTTTTTTATACTGTAGGAGGCAAACACCCTCTTATAGGGTACATTCTATATAAAAAAAACAAAACAAAAAGAGGACAAAAAGGTTCTCCTGCACTTTTTTTTTTTTTTTTTTTTGGGGGGGTGGGGGGTTTCGTCAAGGGTTCTGTAAGGGTTTTATAGCTAGTTATGAGTCTTTATCTTCAACAAAGGGTTTTACTTGGATCCGTTCTGTCGAAAGGTTCTCAGAAAGGGTTCTCTAATGAATTATTCGCTAATTAATGGTTCCTAGCTTCCAAAGGTGTTCTTTTTGGAACTCTTTCTCTTAGGGAAACATTACACTTAAGATATATAGAGATCCAGAAAGGTCTTTAGAAAATATATAAATGGTTGTTCTACACTTTTTTTTTTTTGTTTTTGTTTGTTTGTGTGTTTTTTTTTTTTTTTGGTGTTATTCAAGGATTTATTAGATAGTTAAGGGTTCTTAGTTCCACAAAGAGTTCTACTTGGAACGATTTCTAATCGGGAAGTGATTACGTAACAATTAATCAAAAGGTTGTTTAGAAAACCAAATGGTTCTTCTACACTTTTTAGAAAACAGGGTTCTTCAATAATTCATTGAATTCTGAAAGGTACCTGGAACCTTTTTTGATCAGGAAACATTCTAGCCATCAATCAAAAGGTTCTTTAAGAAGTGGTGGTTTAATAATTGTTGTTGGGGTCCAAAAAAAAGGGTTCTTGGACTCCTTTACGTAGGCGAACACGCTGTTGTGTGGTGCGCAGTTGTGTCAGCCACAAAGTTCTTTAGATATATGCTAATTAATGCTTCTTCTACTCGCTTAGAAAAGATTATTTGAGGATCTATTGGTTAGTAAAGGATTCTTAGCTTCCATAAAGGGTTTTCTTTAGACCCCTTTTGTGAAACAGTTCCTAGGGGTGTATATATATAAAAAAAAAAAAAAGAAAAGAAAGAAAAAAGGTTCTTCAATGCTTCATTAGATAATCAAGGGTTCTTTGAAGGTTCTCAAAGGTGTTCTACTTGGACTGAATACAGGGAACATTTTATTAAATAGATAAACCTGTAAATGGTTCTGCTACACTCTTAGAAAAGATTATTCGAGGATTTATTGGTTGTAAAGGCTTCCACAAACTCTTCCATCAATCAAAACATTAGAAATAAAGCTTCAGCAACCGCACAAATAGATTATCCTCGAGCGTTATCCTGCATATCTTTATCTTAAGAAATGTCAACATCAAGCTTTAGCTTACCTGTCCGTTTGTTTTTTTTTTTTTTTTTAAATATCTCGCACACTCGTACACATTATCTTTGAGAATATCCATCCATCCATCGTCTATACCGCTTATCCTTTTCAGGGTCACGGGGAAACCTGGAGACTATCCCAGGGAGCATGGGGCACAAGGCGGGGTACACCCTGGACTCGGTGTCAATCCATCGCAGGGCACAATCACATACACACTCACACACCCATTCATACACTTCAGACATGCCAATGCATGTCTTTTGGGCTGGGGGAGGAAACCGGAGTACCCAGAGGAAACCCCCTCAGCACGGGGAGAACATGCAAACTCCGCACACACAGGGCCACGGCGGGAATCGAACCCCCGACCCTGGAGATGTGAGGCGTCACGTGAGGCGTCACGTGAGGCGCCCCTCTTTGAGAATATCAAATAATATAAATATCTAAGCATCCTGGCTTTTCTTCCTTTCGTTTGTGCATGTGCTCGTCTCTAAGCGCAAACTAATACAAAGCAAAGTGAAACAAACAGACCGAATCCTCGGCGACATTTAACTCGTTCCGTTTTACATAACTGACTTTGTGGTGCGGAAATTTGAGCACGGTGACCTTTAGTCGGGATTAACGATGAAAATCACACTGGGATGGCGAGAAGCGAGGAAAAAAAAAACCACCAGTCCGAGCGCTCACGTCTGTTCATGACAAGCCGAGAACGATTCTGACCGTTTAAACCTTTCGTTGAAAATGTTAATGGAAGATGTGTGAAATGGGAAGAATATCACTATTGGGACGTTTATGTTTTATATCCGATCACGCGAACGATCGGTTTTCTTGAACATCCGCTCGCACCCGTGTGCAATTACGTTTTACTCTCATACCTGCTAATCCAACCTGCTATTATACACAAATGATAGTAGTTACGGCTCTGAGTCGGGTGCGCGTGAATTTCCCTCGTTTGCGGTATTTTGTTAGACTGAGCTGTAATTAGCGATCCATTTTCATCACCGATTTCCTTCTTATTAGAGACGAGCTGTAATTAAAAACGGCGCTTCGTGAACGAGGAGCTTCTCGAAAGATAAAGAGCGTGAGAATTTATCAGAGAACTCGATTCTGATGGATTTGCTGATTTAAATACGGGACTGAAAGGAGTTGGAAGTTAATCAGATGTTTTAATACGTGGCAAATGAGTGCCAATGAAGCAGACGTTAACCCAATTAACAAGTCACGTAGCTTATTTAGAGTAAATACGGACTAATTCCAGCTGTAAGATCTCGTTCCGTTACAAATTACACCTCGGCTAGTTTCTGATGAATAGAAATCCATCGTAATTGTCCGATCCTTCTCCGAGAGCCGTCGCAGAACTTTAACCGGGTAAGTGTGCCGTATAAAATCCGAAACATCGCACGTTATGTTCTTCTTAACACTCGGAACTTGTCTGAACATCTGGCTAGCTTGTCGCATCGTTACTTATCTAAGTGTTCTTTAAGGGTTTATTGGATAATTGAAAGGTTTAGCTTCTTAAAAGGACCTAAAATAAATTTTCGGGAGATATTCTGCTGTAGGGTTTTACTAGGTTCTTCACTGGTTCCTCTGGGGAAAGCGCTTAAAGGTTCAACCCTACAACAAAATGTTTTAACACTTAATTATCCAACAAACCCTTAAAGAACCCTGGAACTCTAAAGTTTTTGGGAAAGGGCGCTATACGTACACTCCATACAGACTTGCTCGGTATTTTTCGTCATTGAGAGGTTCTATGTAGAACAAAGTGTTTTTCTATTAGAAAAAGTTCCAAGTAGAACCCTTTTTAATTACAGTACCTAGCAAAACCTTCTTTTTTTTCTAAAAAAACAAACAAACATGTAAGTGTGCTGTTCAAGCTCCAAATTATTGTTGATTTTCTTTCAAGACTTTAATATTTGGATATCTTGGTCCTTGGCGCACACTCTATGTTCTACTTGGAACCTTTTCCGATAGGGAGAAACTTTGGAGTAGGGTTCTCTGTAGAACTCGTACAGGTTCTTCACTTTAAAGGCTCTACATGAAGAGAGTTATTCCAAGTAGAATCCTCTTGGGAAGATGAGAACTGTTAAGAACGCTTGAACAACGCTTTTTTTTCTTCTTTTTCTAAGACTGTGTGTATTAACTGGGTACGTATACGATACAAACTCCAAATTATTGCACGTTATTTTCTTAGGTTTATTCAGAATCTGTGACGAGTTTAGGTAAAATGGATTGGTGCTTGGGACGGTTCTTCGAGGGTTCATTGGATTATTAAGTTCTTAGCCTTTTGAATGCGTTCTACTTGGAAGACACTCGGACGTAAGGTTCTACTGTTACTACTCTACATTATTATTTTCTTCTTAAGATCTAGAACCTGCCAGGAGTTTAGTCTTTGTCTAGATGGGTACTTGGGACGCGACTTTTACAATGTGTGATTAATGTTCTCTCTAGAAATTGCCAGTGCAGATGTTAGCACACTTTACAAACACACACGCATGCCGTGTTCATCCTGGTTCTCCTCGTCCTCCTCCTCGCGTGTGTTTCCTCAGCTTCAGCTTGCTGTGATGCAGTCGTATCTGCTGTATGGTGTCATGGTGTGCTTCATCTCCGAGCCCCAATTTAGAGTCAGCTCTGATCAGATCAAGGTCTGCTCCGAGGTGGAAATCCAATCTGGCCACCCAGATTCCTTTCAACAGATCTTGCCGAGCGTTAATGTGTCACAGTGGACGCCGGATAGGAGGCGAGGGGCTGGAAATGGGATTCGGGATGCAACCGGGGGTCTAGCATTACGAGCCGGTCTCTCTCTCACCGTCATGATCTCTGCTCTGGAAATTGAAATTTTAATTCCATTAAAACAGAATGGCGTGGCCAGGTGGAGCCGGGGCGGCTGAGGGATACCGGGCAGTATGTGTCAGGCAGGTCTACAGCACACACGCAAGATTAGAATGATCTGAAACTCACAGCTCTCTCTCGCTCGCTCTCGCTCTCTCTCTCGCTCTCTCTCACATTCGAATCTCACATTCCACACAGCACTGTAGGTTCTCCATTTAGCTTCATTTTACATATGCAAATCTCAGCCGCTTTAATTGATCTTGACGAGTGATTGGTTTAGCTATTCGCTTACAACCTGTGATATTGTGTCCAATGCGTAAGACGTAATGACACACTTTTGTGAAATGAGTTTAATTTAAACTCAATGAAGCAGAACGATCAGCAGAAAAGTCCAAGTTTGGAGGCACTGCTGCATTGCGATGCGACTTGTGAACGCTGTTACCAATTATGAACAACTTCTATAAAAATAAATAATCTAAGACACTGTCTCAGAAGAAAAATGGAAAGCAGAAAGAAAGAACGAAACAAGCAAACAAAAATCACGCCAAAGAAACTGTGTACGAGTATATATGAGGGTCTATATCCAAAACATCAAAATAAATAAACAAACAAACAAAAATCAAGCATAAGAAACTGTGTACGAGTATATATGAGGGTTTATATCCAAAATATCAAAATAAATAAACAAACAAAAATCACGCCAAAGAAACTGTGTACTAGTATAAATGAGGGTTTATATCCAATACATCAAAATAAATAAACAAACAAACAAAAATCAAGCATAAGAAACTGTGTACGAGTATATATGAGGGTTTATATCCAATACATCAAAATAAATAAACAAACAAACAAAAATCACGCATAAGAAACTGTGTACGAGTATATATGAGGGTTTATATCCAAAACATCAAAATAAATAAACAGACAAACAAAAATCACGCCAAAGAAACTGTGTACGAGTATATATGAGGGTTTATATCCAAAACATCAAAATAAATAAACAGACAAACAAAAATCAAGCATAAGAAACGGTGTATGAGTATATATGAGGGTTTATATCCAAAACATCAAAATAAATAAACAGACAAACAAAAATCAAGCATAAGAAACTGTGTACGAGTATATATGAGGGTCTATATCCAAAACATCAAAATAAATAAACAAACAAACAAAAATCAAGCATAAGAAACTGTGTACGAGTATATATGAGGGTTTATATCCAAAACATCAAAATAAATAAACAAACAAACAAAAATCACGCCAAAGAAACTGTGTACGAGTATATATGAGGGTCTATATCCAAAACATCAAAATAAACAAACAAACAAACAAAAATCAAGCATAAGAAACCGTGTACGAGTATATATGAGGGTCTATATCCAAAACATCAAAATAAATAAACAAACAAACAAAAATCAAGCATAAGAAACTGTGTACGAGTATATATGAGGGTTTATATCCAAAACATCAAAATAAATAAACAAACAAACAAAAATCACGCCAAAGAAACTGTGTACGAGTATATATGAGGGTTTATATCCAAAACATCAAAATAAACAAACAAACAAACAAAAATCAAGCATAAGAAACTGTGTACGAGTATATATGAGGGTCTATATCCAAAACATCAAAATAAACAAACAAACAAACAAAAATCAAGCATAAGAAACCGTGTACGAGTATATATGAGGGTCTATATCCAAAACATCAAAATAAACAAACAAACAAACAAAAATCAAGCATAAGAAACCGTGTACGAGTATATATGAGGGTCTATATCCAAAACATCAAAATAAAATAAAAAATAATAAACAAACAAAAATCAAGCATAAGACATATTGGTTTATATCCAAAATACAGTGCCAAAAGAAAGAAAGAAAAAGCCAATGTTGGGTTATATCCCAAGTGTAATTTATTTTTACTAAAGAAATAAAGAAAAAGAAAGACAGAAAGAAAAAAAGAAGTCTGTGACACATTGGGTGGTATTGTAAATATCACTTTTTTTTTAAATAAGAAAATGTAACACAGGAAGAAAGGATACAAGAAAGGAAGAAAAACCAAAAAATCAAGTGTAAGACATGTTGAATTTTATCCCAATTATCACTTTTTATAAGTAAAATGAAGTGCAGAAAGAAAGAAAGAAAGAAAGAAAGAAAGAACAAGTAAATGTTTTTATTTATTTATTTATTTATTTTATACGAAAAGAAATAAAGAAAAAGTTAAAAAAAAAAAAAAAAAAAAAAAAAAGAAAGGCGTTGTCTGTGACACACAGGGGGGTATGCAAACCTTGTGTTTTTTTGTTTTGTTTTGTTTTTTTAAGACAAATTTAAGAAAATGTAAAACAGAAAGAAAGAAAGAAGGAAGTGAGCCAGTGTTGTTTCTATCCCAAATGTTCTCGAGTTTTTATAAGAAATATCGAATGCAGAAAGAAACAAATCAGTTCTCTCACAAATGTTATTTTTATACGAAAAACTTGTTGCAGGAAAAAAAACAAAACAAGATACAACAAAGAAAAAAGAAAGAAACTGAAACATGACACCTTAATTTGTGTCCCAAATGTCTCATTTTAACGGGTTTGTGTAGTTTAAGATAAACGTTTGAATATTGCGACACAAAGAATCGCTCGAATCTTCTAATCCTGAGTAAAATCTATTCGAATAAACCCTTTTCATCCCCACACCTCGTCCGAACACCGTTTCTGCATTCTCACGTTTCCGTCATTTAAGATGATGGGATTGTGAAACGGGTTTAATGTCGTTCTTGTTTAAACGTCGCCAGATGTTTTCGTGGACGTGACGGATGTCTCGTTAGCCGAGCTAGTTCTGGGGATTGATCGCATCGAACGTGACATTCGGTAGGTATTAAGAGCCGGGACGTTTTGTGCGACAGAAGGTCTGAAGATAAAGAATTTATGATGCTTCCCTGTGGCGTCATCAAATATTCCTCAGCGGTGATCTTTCATTCGGACGGTTAATCAAAACGAATGGGGAGGAAAAACTTTCGCTCTCTAGATCACACACACACACTGAGAGAGGAGGTGAGAAAGAAAAGTTGATGTGTTCGAATGTTAGGAATCCTCGTCTCCTGCCCCGGAGAATGTGTGTAATATTCATCACATTTATCACGCTGCTCCTTTGAGGCATGACCTTCATGATCCTCCGGTAACCTTCACCATTCTGTGTCATTTATATAAAGGACAAATTTCAAGAGCGTAGCGTCTCTAGAGGTTTAACATCGCCAGAGCGTTAGCATTTCAGACGCATTAAACTAAAGCTATTACTGTAACTTCACAGGACGTAAAACCACTCTTGCCCATAAAAAGGATACCACGCTGTCGAGTGAAGAAGCCTGATGAATGTCTGAGTTCCATTTTCTCAAGTTGAGCATTAGTCTGAAGTGTGGAGGGTGACATTAGCTTATTTATTAGGAAATAAGGCGGGGGATGAATTCTCAAACCAATCAAGAATTGAGGACAGGACAGGTGCACGGATTTGGGCAATCTACCAATGACAGAAGAGAGGCGGAGACAAAACTGAAGGTGTTGGTGATGCTGAAGGTGTTGATGGTGGTTTTAGTGATGGTGCTGATGATGGTGATGCTGAAGGTCTTGGTGATGGTGATGGTGTTGGTGATAGTGATGGTGATGGTATAGGTGATGCTGAAGGTGTTGATGGATTTAGTGATAGTGCTGGTGATGGCCATGATGCTGAAGTTGTTGGTGATGGTGTTGGTGGTGCTGAAGGTGTTGGTGGTGCTGAAGGTGTTGGTGGTGCTGAAGGTGTTGGTGGTTTTAGTGATAGTGCTGGTGATGGTGATGCTGATGGTGTTGGTGGTGCTGAAGGTGTTGGTGGTTTTAGTGATGGTGCTGGTGATGGCCACGATGCTGAAGTTGTTGGTGATGGTGTTGGTGAAGCTGAAGGTGTTGGTGATGGTGATAGTGCTGGTGATGGTGATGCTGATGGTGTTGGTGATGTTGATGGATTTAGTGATAGTGCTGGTGATGGCCGTGATGGTGTTGGTGATGCTGAAGGTGTTGATGTTGGTGTTAGTGATAGTGCTGGTAATGGTCGTGATGCTGAAGGTGTTGTGGTGGTTCTGAAGGTGTTGGTGGTTTTAGTGATAGTGCTGGTGATGGCTATGTTGGTGATGGTGTTGGTGATGCTGAAGGTGTTGGTGTTAGTGCTGGTGATGGCCATGATGCTGAAGGAGTTGGTGAAGCTGAAGGTGTTGATGCTAGTGATGGTGATGGTCATGATGGGGATGCTGAAGGTGTTGATGTTGGTGTTAGTGAGTGCTGGTGATGGTTATGATGTTGGTGTTGGTGATGCTGAAGGTGTTGGTGATGCTGAAGGTGTTGGTGATGCTGAAGGTGTTGATGTTGGTGTTGGTGATAGTGCTGGTGATGGTCATGATGTTGGTGTTGGTGATGCTGAAGGTGTTGATGTTGGTGTTAGTGAGTGCTTGTGATGGTCATGATGTTGGTGTTGGTGATGCTGAAGGTGTTGATGTTGGTGTTGGTGATGCTGAAGGTGTTGATGTTGGTGTTGGTGATAGTGCTGGTGATGGTCATGATGTTGGTGTTGGTGATGCTGAAGGTGTTGGTGATGCTGAAGGTGCTGATGTTGGTGATAGTGCTGGTGATGGTCATGATGTTGGTATTGGTGATGCTGAAGGTGTTGGTGTTGGTGATAGTGCTGGTGATGGTCATGATGTTGGTATTGGTGATGCTGAAGGTGTTGATGTTGGTGTTGGTGATAGTGCTGGTGATGGTCATGATGTTGGTATTGGTGATGCTGAAGGTGTTGATGTTGGTGTTGGTGATAGTGCTGGTGATGGTCATGATGTTGGTGTTGGTGATGCTGAAGGTGTTGATGGTGTTGGTGATAGTGCTGGTGATGGTTATGATGTTGGTGTTGGTGATAGTGCTGGTGATGGTCATGATGTTGGTGTTGGTGATGCTGAAGGTGTTGATGTTGGTGTTGGTGATAGTGCTGGTGATGGTTATGATGTTGGTGTTGGTGATAGTGCTGGTGATGGTCATGATGCTGATGGTGTTGGAGGTATTGATGGTATTGCTGTTGTGAGCAGTGGTGTGTGGGATGGAGAGATGAAGAAGAAGAAGAAGAAGAAGAAGAAGAAGAAGAGCAGGAGGCGGAGAACGAGGAGGAGGAGAAAATGAATGATGGCAGTATTGGAGCTGCAAAGAGCCAGAGTGGAAAGATGAAGAGCTGGAATTTCCTTCAGGACAGTGATAACTGTGATATGTGAGCAGGTCTGTGGTCCTGAGCGCAAAGAAACAGACGAGGAAATCACATCCATTCTACCATTTCATCCATCTAAAACCACTATAATTCTCCTCCCTCTCTCTCTCTCTCTCTCTCTCTCTCTCTCTCTCTCTCTCTCTCTCTCTCTCTCTCTCTGTAATATGGTCACCAGAGCATCTCGCTTTAACCACACCACTTCTTTCCTTCGAGACTTTTTTGCAGTCAGGAGGAAATAAATCTCATTTCGAGTGTCTCGGTTCGAATCAGGATTTTCTCCGTCCTGCGTTCTCATCATCCTGTGCTGATTCGATTGGGAGTAAATTATTTCTTTCATCTTTCCCTCCAATTATGTGTGAATCCATGAGCCAGTCAAAGGCCCTTTTTTTTTTTTTTTTTTTTTTCCCCTAATACCACACAAATAAGTAACTCTCACAGGGACACAGAAGAAGGATTAAACAGATTCACCACATTTCCTTTGTGAAACACTACAAACTTTGAGGCGTTATAAAGACCCTGAAGTGCTTTCATATCCAAACTACCCATAATGCACCTCAGCAGGAAATGTTTACATTTATGTTGATGATGTCATAAACGAGCTACACTAAGATCCTCTGGGAGAGATGTATTTTCAAAACGGAAGGGGAAACTTTTCAGACGGATAGATGGATAGAAGCGTTATTATATTATTGTCTTCCCTCGGAGTGAGAGTGCGGTGGTTCACACCTTGCAGGCCTGCAGGGAGCGTCACGCTGAGCTGAGAAACCCTGTCTGCTGTGCACAGTGTGGTACTGCACCTCATAAAAGATATAAAACACGGTGGTGTGTGTGTGTGTGTGTGTGTGTGTGTGTGTGTGTGTGTGTGTGTGTGTGTGTGTGTGTGTGTGTGCATAAAATAAACCACTTGTAGTCAAAATATCATCGATTATACAACTGCACAATACTCAACTACATAATATTTAACTACACAGCACTCAACTATGCAATAATCCATTACACAATTGCTCGAGAACACGATACAAAACCACACAATACTCCACTAAGCAATACTCGACAACACAATACACACCTACAAAATATTTAATTACACAATACTCGGACACAACACACAACTACACAGTACTCGACAACTAAACAATACTTAAACACAATACACACCAACACAATACTCAATTACACAATACACATCTACACAACTCAATTACACAATACACACCAACACAATACTCAATTACACAATACACACCTACACAACTCAATTACACAATACACACCTACAGAACACTCAACTAAGCAATATTTGAAAACACAATACAAATCTACACAATACTCAATTACACAATACACACCTACACAATGCTCAACTAAGCAACACTTGACAACACAATACACACCAACACAATTCAATTACACAATACACACCTACACAATACTCAATTACACAATACACACCAACACAATGCTCAACTAAGCAACACTTGACAACACAATACACAC
>NC_030424.2:3632500-3647500 GCF_001660625.3 Ictalurus punctatus
AAATTCCACCAGGTAAAGGTTTACAAACCAGAATGGATACCATACTCATCTGAACAATAGCCCTTCCGACACACCTCTGTTGTTCAGATGGGCAAGGCACCAGTGCTGCTTCAATCTGTAACCCTTACACAGTGCAGTTTCCAGTCTAGGTGCTAGCACAGAAAGATAATGATGCCCCTTCATGCCACAGCCCAACTGCATGAGGATCCTGGCTGGTTAGTGTTGAGTTTGTGCAACCAACACTACTTGTGAAGTATTTTAAAGCTTTGCTACGCTACTGATGCTTCCTGTAAGCTCCAGTTGAAGTTCGGTTGAAGGTGATAACCCTGGAAAAGTGCTTTCCAACCTTGACTATTGACACTCATACCTGATCATATCATATGATCTGAGCAACAATCCTCTGCAATCCGCTTTTAATCCAAAACATCTACTTAGTGCAATATGCCTGCATGTAGTTTAAAGGACACTGGATTGCTATAAGGCTACATTATACATTGTTAATCTTTATGATCCATTTGCATTGCTTAAACCTAGGTTTAAAGTAAATATTTAACGTTGCTGTTTTGCTTCAAGTGGATGAAATTTTATTTTAGTTGAAATACCCAACCGGAGCTGAGAAGCCACCAGTGAGCCATTACCCGACTAAATGAAGCTCAGCTCAGCTGTGTTTCACATTCCACTCCTGCCTTTATTGAGACGACAACACACACACACACACACACACACACACACACACACTCTCTCTCACTGAGTCTCCGAGCCCCATAAGAAAGATCAATCTCAGCTGTTTTCTTTTTGACCATCACTGTACAGCGGAACACCTGAGACCTCCAGCACGCTCAGTGTGTTTCTCAATGCTAATGTGCAGCAGAGGGAAAAGAGTCTTTTATTCGGTTTACAAAAGCCTTCCCTGTTTTCATTTGATTCTTCTCTCTTTTTTAAAGAAAGAAATCGTAAAGCTGAAATGTCTGACTGTACTGGAATACAGTGGGTGAGGAAATATGATTAATGGTGGTAGAGGAACCATTAAAATCGAGTTAAAAAGTTTGGAACTTTAAGCAAACAGACAAGTCTAAGACCATACATGACTAAGATCAGACCAGATCAGACAAGACAGGACTAATAGTAGACAAGACTAAGACCATACATGACTAAGATCAGACAAGATAAGACAAGACAGGACTAATAGTAGACAAGACTAAGATCAGACGAGACAAGACAGGAATAATAGTAGACAAGACTAAGACATACATGACTAAGATCAGACAAGACTAAGACCATACATGACTAAGATCAGACAAGACAGGACTAATAGTAGACAAGACTAAGACATACATGACTAAGATCAGACAAGACAGGACTTATAGTTGACAAGACTAAGACTATACATGACTAAGATCAGACAAAACAGGACTTAGTAGACAAGACTAAGACCATAAACGAATAAGATCAGACAAGACAGGACCAATAGTAGACAAGACTAAGATCAGACAAGACAGGACCATACATGACTAAGATCAGACAAGACAGGACTGATAGTAGACAGGACTAAGATCAGACAAGACAGGACAGGGCTAATAGTAGAAAAGACTAAGACCATACATGACTAAGATCAGACAAGACAGGACTAATAGTAGACGAGACTAAGATCAGACAAGACAGGACCATACATGACTAAGATCAGACAAGACAGGACTGACAGTAGACAAGACTAAGATCAGACAAGACAGGACAGGGCTAATAGTAGACAAGACTAAGACCATACATGACTAAGATCAGACAAGACAGGACTGACAGTAGACAAGACTAAGATCAGACAAGACAGGACAGGGCTAATAGTAGACAAGACTAAGACCATACATGACTAAGATCAGACAAGACAGGACTAATAGTAGATAAAACTAAGACCATACATGATTAAGATCAGACAAGACAGGACATGGTAGACAAGACTAAGACCATACATGACTAAGATCAGACAAGACAGGACTAATAGTAGATAAAACTAAGACCATACATGATTAAGATCAGACAAGACAGGACATGGTAGACAAGACTAAGACCATAAAAGAATAAGATCAGACAAGACAGGACTTGTAGTTGACAAGACTAAGACCATACATGACTACAATCAGACAAGACAGGACATAGTAGACAAGACTAAGACCATAAATGAATAAGATCAGACAAGACCAGACAGGACCAATAGTAGACAAGACTAAGGCCTAACATGACTGAAACCAGACAAGACACACAACTAGGCAAAACTAAAACCAGTCAAGCTATTACCCAGACCAGAGTTGACTAACACCAGACAAATCTAAAAACGGACAAAAACGATACTAATAACGTTACCAGATAACATTAAGACCAGACATAAATACTACGGCCAGCGAAGAATAACAACAGACAAGACTAAAACCAGACAAGTGTAAGACCAGACAGGACCAGACGTGACTAAGAACAGACGAGACACTACTAAGACCAGACAATACTGTACCTTTTATTTTGCTCATGTTACAGATGTAATCCTGCATAGATCATGTTGTCTTTAGTAAACCAGAGTGAGAGGGTTTAAACCGAGCAATGACACAGGGGTAAACAAGCATCACGGGAGACTAATTAATTGCCATGGCAACAGAAACGGATTACGAGAATGGAAAGAGAAAAGGGCGGCTTTATGCTCAGAATATTTTGAGCCAACAACATGAACTGCGGCCACATAGCATAATAAATAACAACGCTGGAATTTAGCCACGCAAAATAATAAACAAGGGGGGAAATGACCAACAAATATCCTGCAGTATTTGGTCAGTGTGTAGGTCCTGGACATGCTAAATGCTAACGTGTGTTTTCTATCTCTTTTTATGATGTCACACATTCAATTGTTTTTTTTTTTTTGTTTTTTTTTCAATATCTTTTTACTCAGGATCCGGTTCTTACAAGTCACAGTCGTCATTACACCCGAGCGGTACATTTGACTCAAATTGTGAGTTTATTTATATCACATCGACGCAGTAAACAGCAAACAACCACACACTGTTTCAGTCTCGAACATGTAACTCACCTATCATTCATCATCAAGCAACGTCAAGGCTTTAAAATCCACCGCAAGTTTGAAGAACAGCTTGTTCTCTCAGCTTGGGCTTATAATGAATCAGTGTACACACACACACACACACACACTCATTTCCCTTCTGTTTGTGTTTCGAGCATGTTGTTCTCTGGATTGTTGACACGGATGTTTTTGTTTCCTCAAAGAGAGCAGTGTGTAATAAAGCTAACAAAGAATGAATCGAACATGTGTTGCAACTCGTAATTCCCCAGTCTCCGAACCGTATAAACCGGAGGGAGCGCTATCCGGGAACTTGGGGTGGTATTCTCGACCCGAAGTTCAGCAAGTGAAGTCCGATCAAAATGGACGCTCACAGCATGAGCAGTAAACACAACAGCGCCTCTTATGTGTAACATAAGAGTTACACTGTATATCTCTGGGGTTACTGATCAGAAGGTCGGGGGTTCAAGCCCCAGCACTGCCAGGCTGCCCCTATTGGGCCCTTGACCCTCGCTGCTCCACGGCTGACCCTGCACTCCGACCCCAACCTCCCAACATGCTGGGATATGTGCAGAATTTCACTGTGCTGTAATGTATACGTGACCAATAAAGACTCCTCATTATCATTATCATTATATACCCATATTAGCTTTAGATCAATCAACAGACACGTTCACTTGTTAAATCTATAGCACTGAATATACAGCTCTCTATTTTGAGCTAAATATAAATCACTCATGGCTGTTAGCTGATTAGCTTGTTGCTAATAAAAGGAGACCATGGGGGCATCCATGTTTTTTTATTCCAATTTGGTGGTGGTGGTGGTGGTGGACGCATTGTGGGTTTTGTGTCGTCTATGTGTGCGTCCATCAAAGATTCTCGCTAGTGTGACATCTCAGGAACGAGTGGTTAGATGTTTGTAGGACTGATCTGGAACTGTCATTGGAACCAACAGATCAACCGATTTTGGAATGGATCCAAACAGGGTCAAGGTCACAGCAAGGTCGAATTTCTAAAAATCGATTTTTCTTTTCATAATCATTGAATAACGAGAAGGGCGAGACTTGTTTGCGGAGGAGGCGACCCTGTTGAGGCCGTCGGCGTCGAGTCGGACTTGTACGTTAAATGGTTGTTATATAAACCTTGTTTGTTTTTTTTGTTGTTTTTTTTTTTTCTCCTCAAACCATCTGCTGGAAAGCTGTTTATGATCCATATGCTACTTCTCAGACATCGCAGTACATTTATAAATGCTGTTAATGCATCACGTCGCCTCCTTCTGACACCGAGTTCTTCATCCTGCATCAGTGATCTGATTTCAGAGAGACGGCTGTCCTTACTGCAGTGATGGATGTGTGAAGAAAAACCTGAGAGAGACAAGAGTGTGTACAATAATGAGCAAACACCATCTGTCTGTCCTCATCTGTCTTCGGAATCGATGTTCTTATTAATAGGAAATCCATCACAATGTATGTATACACACGTAAATGATTCTAATATGATTTTAATGTAATGTGACGTCGGGGAGGAATGAATGGAAGGAGGAAGAAAATGAAAGTAAGATCCCTGTGAAAGAAAGCTTTGTTTTCGTGTTTGTTTGTTTATTTGTTTGTGATTGGTAAGCATGACTAAAGAAGGAAAATGTCGTCTTTCTTTTTTTTTTTTTTTTTAAACCCCCAAAGCATCTTAAATTCTTTTTTGTTGTTGTGGTTTTGCTTTGTTTTTGGTTGATAACCCAAACATCACACATTTTTGGTCCTAAATTAGATCATTAACTACTTTTTTTTTATTGTCCTTAAATACCTAAAGACAGTTTTTATTGAATTAACCGAAGGTCAGATCTCATGTTGAAATCCAGAGGACAGATCGTTTCAGATGGTTTCCGGACGTTTCCGCACAGCTCTGCAGGTAAACTTGGGTTGGTTATAATTACATTTATGTAGTGCTTTACATTATGTGTGTGGGGGCAGGGGGGGCGGTGTCTCCTCAACCACCACTTGTGTGTAGCGTCCACCTGGATGATGTGACGGCAGCCATAGTTCTCCAGAACTCCCACCACACACCAGCTATTAGTGGAGAGGAGAGAGTGATGTAGCCAGTTCAGAGATGGGGATTATTAGGGGACCGTGATGGAGAAGGGTCAATGGGGGAATTTCACCAGGACACCGGGGTTACACCCCTACTCTTTTACGAGAAGTGCCCTGGGATTTTTAATGACCGCAGCGAGTCAGGACCTCCTTTTAACGTCTCATCGGTATTTACAGTATATTGTCCGCATCACTATACTGGGGCATTTGGTCCTACACAGACCACAGTGTGAGCTCCCCCTGTTGGCCTCATTAATACCACTTCCAGGAGTAACTTTAGTTTCCCTCGGGAGGTCTCCCATCCCGGTCAACCCTTCTTGGCGTCAGTAGGAAACCAGGCGAGAGCTGCAGGCAGACACGGCTCTGGGTGAGTTTATGATGCAATCCTCCTGCTCTGTGTTTAAGTTCAAGCAGCTCTTGTTTTTCACTTTTACAATGTTTTTGCTTGTAATCGATACGAAACACACACCGCACACACTCGCAGGTTGAACCCGGAACTGCGTGTGTGATGGTGCGAGTGTTTCAGTGTAAATTAACCAGCCTGCCATTCATCACATGCTGCCCTGGGGGCTTAACCAGCCTGGAAATGTTTGCTAGTTCATTTAGGAAAGGCATCCTGCTCAATTAAACCTGTAAGGATAATAAACACGTGTGTGTGTGTGTGTGAGAGAGAGAGAGAGAGAGAGAGAGAGAGAGAGAGAGAGAGAGAGAGAGAGAGAGAGTATTGAACAGAGCTGTGCTAATGAATCAGTCCTGATCAGTTTTACACACAGGGTGTCAATACACTCCTCATTCCTGCAATGAGATGACCAGAATGCCCGACATGTTAATTAGAGGGACTCTCCACTGAGTTTTTCTGCCATCTGTGCTGGGATTTTATCTATCTATCTATCTATCTATCTATCTATCTATCTATCTATCTATCTATCGCTAGCTGTGCAGGTCTCTGAGTAACATTCTATAATCACACACTCGGGCATTATGTCCGCTCTCAGCACAGACATCAACACTCACATGTGGGGGTCTGGCGTGGAGGAAAAAGAGCTGGGCATGATGGGAAAAACATCTCATGTGTTAATGAGAATGTGAGCTCAGCAAGTTTGGATAATCACAAGAGCAGCAGCTGGACAAGAAACGAAGGAAAACAGCACCAAAAAAAAAAAAAGTGCACGTGAAACATGAAAATGGAAAAAAAAAAAAAGAAAGCTGTGTGGGGAACTGGTTCAGCTAAAAAAAAAAGAAAAAAAGAAGGAGAGCAAGAAGAAGAGACCGAAAGGTAGGGGATAAAAGAATGGAGAGAAAATGGGGGAAAAAATATGAAGAAAATTAAATAAAATGGGAAAAAAGATTTTAAAAAAAAGAAAAGAAAAGAAAACACCAAAAAGGAAGAAAGGGAAGGCAAAAGAAAAAAGTGAAAAAATGAGAGAAATGTAGAAAGAAAGAAAGTTGTTGAAGTTGAAGTGTATTTTGTTTTTTTTACGTAATTTGGACAAATCAAAATACTATAGTCTCTTGTTCATTGTTATTTTCAGCTGTTTAACTGGAAAGAATAGAAATATGGAAGATAAAGAGGGAGAGAAATAAAAGAAAGAAAGAAAAAAAATTAAAACAGTAACAGTACAGCAAATTTAGAAAATAAACTGGAAATATTGGAGTGTACAAATTTTTGCACAGAAGTGTACAGGTTTTGTAACTTATTTGAATGGGTTATAGAACAAACAGTTGAGTAAATGCAAAAAAAAAAAAAGTTTATTTTTTGTTTGTTTTGTTTTTAATAGATACGTTTTAACATATTCCTAATGGTGCGATTTTTCACCTAGAAACCACTGAGGTGTACAAATTTCTGCACTCAGCTGTACATTCTTAAACTTATTTGATGCAAAATATTGAGTTGAGTGCAAAAATGAAGTTTATATGTATTTATATGTATACAGCGTCACTTTTCCCGTTCTAACTCATGGGGGCACAAACTTCTGTAGTCCAGTGTATATTCAGTATTTCTTTCACAAATTAAGTAGATATGAACCAGCATAAAAAGAATATTATCTTAATATGTGACAACGGGATAGCATAAAAAAGAAAAAAAACAACAACAACGAAAAAAAAAGTGGAACAACTATGAACTGTAAAGTTACACCAGCATCAAATACCAGAATAAATAATTTCGAATATAAAAGATTTTCCTTCTTTGTGGACTGAAAATTGGTGGCAGAAAAATAATCTCTCATTATCTTTTAAAAGAAAGAAAAATATCAAAAGAGAAAAAAAAATCAAAGCTAATGATCTATGAATTGTAATGTAATATCAGCTTCAAAAACCCAATTTCTTTAATAATTAAAAAAAAAAAATCTGTCTGGTCTGAGAATTTATGCCAGAAGGGTAACATAAAAAAAATTTTAAAAATAAGAAAATAACAAAATATTCTTTAAAATAAATAAATAAATAAATAAAAGTCAACTATAAACTTTAATGGAATTCCAGCTTCAAATAGCAGATAAAAAAAAAAAAAAAAAAAAAAAAAAACTTTTTTCTTTTTTTTGTGGGCTGATGATCAGAACCAGAATGATAAAAATTAAAAGTATTTAACTTAAAACAGTTTATGTAAAAAAGTTAGAAGGAAAACATAATAGTAAAAAAGAGAAAAGGAAAAAAAAGATGAATTGTAATGTAATACAAACAAACATATAAATAAACTATATTTATTTCATTAATGTAAAAAATAAACCAATAATTTAATGCAAGATTTAAATACCAGCTTTTATTTATTTGTTTGTTTGTTTTTTGGTTAACTGAAATTGTATGCTATTAATATTTTTTTTGATAGACAAAGTATGCTAAACATATATCATATACTTATAAGCTAACATAAATGTGATTGTTTCCCTTATCTTTTTTTTTTTTTTAATTACAGCATAATTTCTGGAACATGGCTATCTGCTAGCATCTGCTGCTTCTAATAATACATTGTCTTCAAACAATGGACTGTCAGCCAATCAGAGCGCGGCATGGAGAGAAAAAGTGTCACCATGTCACATGACAAAACTTGGACTATAATCAGTGCAAGTGGGAATCCAAATCATTGAGATGTTTAGATGAAACAGTCTGCTGTTGATGTGCAGATTTTACCCAGAATGCTTTGCATGCATGCTTTTTGTCATATATATATATATATATACACACACAGTATCTGGCGAAAGTGAGTACACCCCTGACATTTGTGTAAATATTTGATGATATCTTTTCATGTGACGACACTGAAGAAATGACACTTTGCTACAATGTAAAGTAGTGAGTGTACAGCTTGTGTAACAGTGTCAATTTCCTGTCCCCTCAAAATAACTCAACACACAGACATTAATGTCTAAACCACTGGCAATAAAAGTGAGTACACCCCTAAGTGAAAATGTAAAAATTGGGCCCAAAGTGTCAATATTTTGTGTGGCCACCATTATTTTCCAGCGCTGCCTTAACCCTCTTGGGCATGGAGTTCACCGGAGCTTCACAGGTTGCCACTGGAGTCCTCTTCCACTCCTCCATGATGACATCACGGAGCTGGTGGATGTTAGAGACCTTGTGCTCCTCCACCTTCCGTTTGAGGATGCCCCACAGATGCTCAATAGGGTTTAGGTCTGGAGACATGCTCGGCCAGTCCATCACCTTCACCCTCAGCTTCTTTAGCAAGGCAGTGGCCTTCTTGGAGGTGTGTTTGGGGTCGTTATCCTGCTGGAATACTGCCCTGCGGCCAAGTCTCCCATGTCAACATGAAAAGATATAATCAAACATTTACAAAAATGTCAAGGGTGTACTCACTTTTGTCAGATACTGTGTGTGTGTGTGTGTGTGTGTGTTTTATTTATATATATATATATATATATATATATATATATATATATATATATATATATATATATATATATATATATATATATATATATATATATACACACACACACATATACACACACATACACACACACACACACACACACACACACACACAAATCCTGTATGATATCTGTGGGAATAATACACTTATTGAATAAGGCAGTTTATTATATATCAATGACGGTGTGAGCTTTATATCCACTTCCTCGTTCTCCATCCTGAGCACGATTTCTCTGTGTGACATCTCCATAGCAACGCAATATGAATATCTTCATGTTGTCTGTTACACAATGTCATGGTGAAAGTCATTTTTCAGCACGATAACGCCCCCAGAATAAACAAGCTATCAGACGTGTCAGAGATTACCTCTTACGCTGTTTATGATGAATTCTGTAAAAGCCGAGAGACAAGAACAGCTTCTGGTTAGCGCGCACACACACACACACACACACACACACACACACACACACACACACACAGAGTGTAATCATCTCCACACTGGGCTTTGAGAAATTACAGCGGCTGAACATTTGATTACAGAGCTGATAATACCATGTAGAGTCATGAGAGGTGAGAGGGACGTCCAGGAAAACTATTCTGGATTCTGATTGGTCAAAAGCTGTTGATTCATTCTCTTTAAAGTAGTGCAGGTGCAAATCACAGGTTTTCCATTAATGCACTCCTACTAATACATTGTCGTTTCTATAGTAACAGCTCGTTCACAGGGAAGTGTACAGCGGATGCTCCACATAAACACCTTATTTTTTTGTTTGTTTGGTTTTTTTAATGTAAAATTGTTGATGTGGTGAAGTTTTCTGTAAGGAGACGTTTATTTAACATTGATGGAAGGAGTCTCCAGCGTCAGTGCTTTGTCACAATCAGACGACAAGCTGGAACGTTGAGATTCCAAAACCTTGATATTCCAGGTTGTATATTTATTATGATATTATTTGTCATATTTGTATTACATTATTGCATTATGATTAGATTGTTTACAATATCCAGAATAAATAGAAGTAGAATAAAATACAATAAAATAACTAGATAGGTCAAGTTCATCATGACAAACTTGGATATTGGCTTTGAGAAAGCGACCCATCAGCTAGGTGGCATCCCAGTGCTCTGAACATTCCCTCGATGTAAGTGAATAGGAGTTTTTGGGAAGTTTCATCGTCTGGGCGTCCGATCGGTTTGGAAAAATAGCGCCCGAGCCGTGTGATCGGCCCGAAGGACTGTCCTGAGTTTCTCGGAACTAGCTCGAAAGCTCAACGAGTTCTAACAGTCAGAAATCTTTTAATGGAAGCCAGTTGGAATTTTCTCCACCGGGAATTCCGATCACTTCTTCGGAAAGATATAGCAACTCGAATCAGAACAGGCTGAAGGTCTTTGGTCTCGAGTTTTTGTGCGTGTAGCTTGAAAGGTCTGGGAAGAGATACGATTGTTTAATTTTGGGAAGAAGAAGAAGAGCGAGCTTCTGAAGCGAAACCGTATTTTGACTTTCTCAAGCCAAACATAATAAATATACAGTGTTTACTACTGTTGAGTGTTCATTTTAATACTATTAATTACATTACCTGAAATATCACATTTATTTTACTATCATACTTATTCATGAATATGTTTCTTACAAGAACCTTAATAAATAGGGGGGGAGGGGGGAGGGGGGGGGGGGCATTTTTTTGTCACCATTTGTCACTATAATTTTTAAGAGAGAGAAAAAAGAAATGCTGGCGAGGTCGTTCTGTTCGTAGCTGCTATAACGTAAGTGCAAACAGGAACGAACTTGTTTCACCATTCGATGTGAGTATAAATCAAAAGTACTGGATGAATCTAGAAATTGTAATCTGTTGTGGTGAAAGAGGAGGAAAACACTTGGGGTCGTGCGGTTATAGGAAAATGATCAACAGGCGTCATCACAGGTATTTCACTTTAACAGTGTCGCAAATTAAAAATGCAGATGTTGTGGAATGTCTCTGAGGAATTATGGTGTTATGGTGCACCTGCACGTCTCTGTTATCTCGCGCTCTGTTCTCATAATCGCTTCGATGTCATAATAATGTCACATCACCGCGCAGCATTATTGTTCTGACGGATTTTATGATGTAAACCGTGTCCCGGTGGCGTCTCTGCCGTCCTCACTGTCACATAATTCAGCACTCTGTTCACCATGCTGCTGCTTCTCATCATTCATATGACTGTTTTTTTTTTTGTTTTTTTTTTCCTGTCACCGCTTTATTAGTCGACTTTAAAGACTCGGGTCTCAGGAGTGCTTCATGCCGTCACTGTCAGAGTCAACATTCGCAGATCAGAGTAACCGTGTTTCACAAACGCTCTTCCGCGTGTACGGCGAAATGACATCACGTTTTTATCGATGGTATAAACAGAAGAAATAAGACCTCAGAAAGGCACACCGCGTGTATAATTCATGAGAGTCGGAAACCTGATCAAACTGGAAGTCAGAAGAGCGAACTGTGCTGAAGGAAAAGTGTTCCGAGGCGTTGCACTTGTTTTCCGGTTGTTGCGTGATGTTTTCGCTCTGGATGAAAGCTAAATGTCGATCGACGTCCGTCGATGTCCGCTCTACTTGTCTCGGGGCACGATAACTCAAAATAACAATATGGAAAGTAGAACTGAGAGAACCAAGGAACTAGGAAGCTAGGAGAAATGAAGGGGGGAAAAAACCACAACTGAGAGCTGGGAGAGCCAGGAGGCAAGATCTGAGAAAAATAAAGTCAATAGAGCTACGAAAGTAGACCTTGGAGAACAGAGAGAACCAGCTACAGAGAACAGAGAGAACCAGCTACAGAGAACAGAGAGAACCGGCTACAGAGAACAGAGAGAACCAGCTACAGAGAACAGAGAGAACCGGCTACAGAGAACAGAGAGAACTGGCTAAATAGAATTGGGAGAACTGGCTAAAAAGAACTGAGATAATTAGCTAAAGAGAACGTAAAGAACTAGCTGAAGAGAACCGGGAGAACTAGCTGAAGAGGACCGGGAGAACTAGCTGAAGAGAACCGGGAGAACTAGCTAAAGAGAACCGGGAGAACTAGCTGAAGAGAACCGGGAGAACTAGCTGAAGAGGACCGGGAGAACTAGCTGAAGAGAACCGGGAGAACTAGCTAAAGAGAACCGGGAGAACTAGCTGAAGAGAACCGGGAGAACTAGCTGAAGAGAACTAGCTAAAGAGAACCGAGAGAACTAGCTAAAGAGAACCGAGAGAACCGAGAGAACTAGCTAAAGAGAACCGAGAGAACCGAGAGAACTAGCTAAAGAGAACCGGGAGAACCAGATAAAGAGAACCGGTAGAACCAGCTGAAGAGAACCGGGGCAACCAGCTGAAGAGAACCGAGAGAACCAGGAGAACCAGCTGAAGAGAACCGGGAGAACCAGGAGAACCAGCTGAAGAGAACCGGGAGAACCAGCTAAAGAGAACCGGGAGAACTAGATAACGAGAACCAGGAGAACCAGCTAAAGAGAACCGGGAGAACAGAGAGAACTAGCTAAAGAGAACCGGGAGAGCCAGCTGAAGAGAACCGAGAGAACCATCTGAAGAGAACCGGGAGAACCAGCTGAAGAGAACCGGGAGAACCAGCTAAAGAGAACCGGGAGAACTGGGAGAACTAGCTAAGGTGAACCAGGAGAACCAGCTAAAGAGAACTGGGACAACCAGCTGAAGAGAACCGGGAGAACTAGCTAAAGAGAACCGGGAGAACCAGCTAAAGAGAACCGGGAGAACCAGCTATAAAGAACCAGCTAAAGAGAACCGGGAGAACTAGATAATGAGAACTGGGAGAACTAGCTAAAGAGAACCAGGAGAACCAGATAATGAGAACCGGGAGACCTAGATAACGGGAACCAGGAGAACCAGCTGAAGAGAACCGGGAGAACGGACCAGTCCTGAGGGCGTAGTGTGTAGTGTGCGAACGTAGTGCACACTGCCTGATTTAAAACAAAGCCGTGACTTCTGTCTGAAACAGGAAGTGAGGTATTTACCCTGGACTTCAGCAGAGAAATCGTCATCATCGCGTCCAGAATTTTGATTTGAATTTCATCCGTGAACTGCGAAAAGTTTAGGATTTCGATTTCGGTTTCTCGATTAGTGACGAGCCGTGAACCTTCCAGTCCTTCGCGCAGAACCTTCTACTCTTCATACGCGTCCTTTTCTCCCTCCCGAGCTCTTTATCAGAGCGCGCTTACGACTGCGTTCCCAGCGTCGGAGCTGTTCTTTCTTCGTTATTACAATATTACAATTATTCCCTGATAATGAGATCATGTGCTGCACATTCGCATCAATCAGCCATCAAATTTCCTGCCCTTATTATTTTTAACAAAAGCCTGCCTCTCAGAAATCCGGACAGATGATTATATTATACCTTGTGAAACAGTTCGTTAAAGTGACATCTCTATTCTGCAGCGCTGAAGTCACTCGGACTCACTCTGGCCCCCTGATGGCGACTGTCAGTCCGAACATTTCTTTTAAAACCGGCGTAACGAGCTGTTTTCATTTCACTAATGAACTTCATGCGCGATACCGATGGAAATAAAACGCACGTGTTTTGCTTCGGACGTGACCCACGTCTAACCCGTCCAAAATCCTATTATTATTATTATTTGTTTTGAAATATCATTAATCCCAGACCAGCACGTATTCCAATCAATCCCAGCTCTAGTGCTATGAACCGTCCCACCTGCTCTGATCGGACAATTAAGGAAACAGATGGAAGAAGAAAATGGAAAGAAAAAAAAAAACAATTAAACGTGATTCCTCAGAGTGGGGCTGGAGAGAAATGATCCGCGTTTCTGAACTTCCATGTTTTGTTGCGGTTGCTATGGTGACATAAAGGACCAATCAGCAACCAGGAGGCGTTTTTTATGTATTTATTTATTTATTTATTAATTTATAGCATTTAAGGTGGAGAAAAGAAATAAGTGCAGGGGTTGACAACAGAGTGTTAGATTTTCCACGTAGAACCTTTTACTGGGACGCTAAGATTAGGTGTGAAGTATAAACTACACACCTGTTTTGAGAAACGAAATGACCACAGATGCGCGTTCGTTAAAACAAACCAATGATCGTGTGACGTTTTTAACGGTTTACGGTTTTGTTGAATTCGACTCGGTTCAATTTGCATATGTATGTGTATTCATAAAATCCTGGCGTTTTCAGTGAGGGTAAAGGTCAAGGGGGAAAAAACCCCACAAGTATTAATCAGTTCATCTTTGCTCAAAGGACAAAAGTCTTATCTTGTTGCTACGTTGCTATTTTGATCATCTCCGACTATATAGATAATAAAACAGAATAGTGCTGAAATCGCGGCGGCGAAAGATGTCATCTTTACACGGTTCTGCTTTATATTATCACGTGTGTTCTTTTACACGGGGTTGGCGGCGCCGTGTTGCATTGTGGGAGAGACGAGTGAGCCGATGGGATCGATCGCGCTCTGAGAGCAGATAAAACGAGAGAACCGGCAATAAGCACATCCCAAAAGGTCAAAGAAAAGCCGAGCGATTCTTCAGATGTGGCATTTCAGACGTTTCCCCACGTTGCTCATGGAGACGGATTAAAAACACGTCAGCGATGTAGAACCTACTCGAGTGCGGCTGGAAATTAAAGTCCAGACAGTCCAGAAAACTTGAAGTTAGAAATACGAGTATTATTATTATTATTATTTTTAAAACGACACTTTTATTCTAAACACAACGCACGTGTTCGAACGTAACGCACGTTGTGCAGGTAGAAAAAGTCGCAGACTCTCTAACGAGAACTAAACGTCTGGTGGACGTCTGGATTATTTCGAGACGCCGCCTCAGTTGTCCAGTATGTAAATTGTCCAAAATGGCCGCCGAGAGCGTTCGCGTAAACACTGCAGATGACACGCAACCTCCCTGTGAAGAAGTGGGCGTGGTCACAACGAGCTCATATTAAAACCAGATATTTACTTTTTCATTTATTGTACGTTATCCTTATAGCGT
>NC_030424.2:3657500-3665000 GCF_001660625.3 Ictalurus punctatus
TGGGCACGTGTGCCAAAAGAAAAGAAAAGATTGTAAACTAACGAGAGGAAAAAAGAGAGGAAAGGTGAAGAGACGGAGAAGGTCAGTGTAAATGAGAGAATCTGTTTCAGTAGAGCTGTACGGTGTTAATGGTAATGAAGAGTCGGTGTCTCGGGGGGACACGTACTGAGCTGCCAGCCGAATACAGGAAAGACAGGAGAGTTTGTCTCTGTTACCTGTCTGGAGGAATTCAGTTAGAATTTGCCCTGTGAGTGTAAAATGTGTCTCTGATGGTGGTGTATTTGCTGCTCTCAGTGAGGAAGTGTGTCTCGTCCTCCACGCCCGGGTCAGTGCAGTGTAGGGTACTGTCTGTCCTCTGTCTCCCCGTCTCTCTGTCTGTCTCTCTCTCTCTCTCTCTCTCTCTGCCTGTGTCCCCCTGTCTGTCTGTCTGTCTGTCTGTCTGTCTCTCTCTCTCTCTCTCTCTCTCTCTCTCTCTCTCTCTCTCTCTCTGCCTGTGTCCCCCTGTCTGTCTGTCTGTCTGTCTGTCTGTCTGTCTGTCTCTCTCTCTCTCTCTCTCTCTCTCTCTGCCTGTGTCCCCCTGTCTGTCTGTCTGTCTGTCTCTCTCTCTCTCTCTCTCTCTCTCTCTCTCTCTCTGCCTGTGTCCCCCTGTCTGTCTGTCTGTCTGTCTGTCTGTCTCTCTCTCCCTCTCTCTGCCTGTGTCCCCCGTCTGTCTGTCTGTCTGTCTGTCTGTCTGTCTCTCTCTCTCTCTCTCTCTCTCTCTCTCTCTCTGCCTGTGTCCCCCTGTCTCTCTGTCTGTCTGTCTGTCTGTCTGTCTGTCTGTCTGTCTCTCTCTTTCTCTCTCTGCCTGTGTCCCCCTGTCTGTCTGTCTGTCTGTCTGTCTCTCTCTCTCTCTCTCTCTCTCTCTCTCTCTCTCTCTCTCTCTGCCCGTGTCCCCCTGTCTCTCTGTCTGTCTGTCTGTCTGTCTGTCTGTCTGTCTGTCTGTCTCTCTCTCTCTCTCTGCCTGTGTCCCCCTGTCTCTCTGTCTGTCTGTCTGTCTCTCTCTCTCTTTCTCTCTTTCTCTCTCTGCCCGTGTCTCCCCGCCTCTCTCTCTGTCTGTCTGTCTGTCTGTCTGTCTGTCTCTCTCTCTCTCTCTCTCTCTCTCTCCCGCTCTGTCTCTCTCTCTCTGCCCGTGTCTCCCCGTCTCTCTCTCTCTCTCTCTCTTGCTCTGTCTCTCTCTCTCTGCCCATGTCTCCCTGTCCCTATGTCTGTCTAGCTCTCTCTGCCCATGTCTCCCCATCTCTCTGTCCGTCTCTCTCTCTCTCTACCTGTGTCTCTCCGTCTCTCTGTCTGTCTGTCTCTCTCTCTCTCTGCCCGTGTCTCCAGTGAAGCTGTAAATTTTACGTTGTCCGACATCTTCAGGACAGAGAAGGGGGGAGGGGGGGGGGGGTTCTGAGAGAGAGAGAGAAAGAGAGAGAAAGAGAGGCTTATGAGGGAATGACTGTTTATTACTGCTATAATGTAAATGAGAACAGGAACTAACCTGTTTCACGAGCACTGAATGTAACTCTAAGTGGATAAAAAGCACATTCAATAAGCACATATTGTGATTGTTAGTAAAGTGCTGTGGTATAAGATGGTGAATATTCTGTGCTTGATTTTTATTTAAAAACACGATTGTTGTTGCACTGTAATTAAAATCTGGATAAATTAAACTGTCAACCTAGCTGTATTTCTTCCAAAGGTCTGTGTGTGTGTGTGTGTGTGTGTGTGTGTGTGTGTGTGTGTGTGTGTGTGTGTGTATTCAAAGACATCCCACTCACGCTATTTTCTCTCTCCAAACCCCACGCGAACCTTCTGACATTTTTATTTCCTCGCTTCTCCACCACTCAGGTGCTGGAAGTCAAAACTAAGAGTCAAGAGGCATGAATTAGAGAGATTAGTGAATTTGTATTGCTGTAAACTCCTTATCTCTGCCTCCCACATGCGACTACATTTTCATGCCGTTGTTTACACACAGGGCTGCATTATTCGAACATGTGTTATTAGCCGCTAATCTCCAAACAAACATGTCTCTGCTGAGGATGGAGCTACAGGTTCAAGAAAATCCTGCAGAGGCGCGGCTGGATGGAGAGCGTCACTGCACGTCTGTGTCTCTTCTCCGCCACCGACTGTGGGGTTTAAAATGTCCCAGTCCACTGAGTGATGAAGCCGAGTTACAGTTACAACCCCGAGGGGGATTATTTCCCTTCAGAATATAACAGCACGTCTCCGAGTGTTTTATTCCTCTTACACCACATACTTTTTTATCTGACATCTTCAGGACAGATGAATTTGCGCTTGGGTTCGTTCTCATTTACGTTATCGCAGCTACTGTATGAACGCCTCTCTTATTTCCTGAAGATGTCAGAAAACCTAACGCTTTACCTCTGACACTGGAGACTCCTTCCGTAAACATCGATCTGTTTCTCCGTTTACGTCGAGCGTCCGGCGCAAACGAGCTAGAAACGACTGGTATAATGACTTCTATATACGGACACGCCCACTCAGAACTGTCCGAGGTCTGTGGACCTAATCAGTAACTGGGTAATATTTATTTAAAAAGCATGGCAAATGTCATTTTATGGACTATCGGTATGATCTCCTCTTGTTACTTACAGGAAGTCCAGCATCAGTGCTGTCTCATCGATACCTTCGATCAACTTCCTGCTGCTAGAACTGGTGCGGAGAACCATGGAGAACGTCTAATCTAATCTGAAATCAAATTGCAGTGCTTCAGGAAGACGCTGGACTCAATGAGAACTCGGTACTTGGAATGTGGATATTATTATTATTATTATTATTATTATTATTATTAGTAGTAGTAGTAGTAGTAGTTTCATTATTGTTATTTTTCTTATGTATATATAATATGTCTATTTCATTTATTTAACTTATGTGTATTTATATTGTACATGGGGTAGCTTAAAGTGCTGTACACTCAACTAAATATCAAATGCTAAAAATCATTGAATCGCATCGAATAAAAGATGAAGTAAAAATATAAATGAACATAAGGATATAAATATATATATAAATAAAATACATAAAGAATAATAACTCTAAACACCAGAGCAGAGGAAGCACTTTCAGGGAAATGACAGTAGTCTTACTGCCATTTCACTTCTCCAGGGGGGTGAATACTTATGTTAGGTACTGTAGATAAGGTGTTTTACCTTATAATCTTAACAGAATTGTTTAGAATCTCTGGGCAAATTTTGTCCTGAACAAAATCATTCCGTTCATAATGCATGTGAAGCCTCATCTACAGTACCGTGCATAAGTATTCACCCCCCTTTAGAAACTAGAGTTAGGATTATATGTCTTAAATGTACACAAAATAATCCATAATATTGAAAACGGGCCAAGAATCAATATAGTATGCATAACCATTTACAAATATATATATTTTTTAATATCATCTTTGGTAAATTTATATGATATAAGGGGAATAAAACACTTAGGGACATAAATAATTAATTCGGGGGTTATAAAAGCTATCTACCCTCTTCCTCACACATGAGCTCAGAGATGCCCACAATTGGCTAGTGTTGCTGTGATTGACAGGGGAGAGAGAGTATGCCCCTCCCACCCAGAAAGCACGACCAGTTACACAGATGTTAAAATGTACTAGCTGTATTTTAATAGAAATTAAGTTTTAATTAAAGATAGAAGCAGAAGCTCCGCCCTTCAGTCTAACCTTAACCAGTCGGAATCGTACAATACGGAACCAGAGGTTATTTATTTATTTATTTATTTATTTATTACAGATTTTCAGCACGTCCGTATTCACTTTAGACTTCCAGGGAATTTGCAAGAATGCAGCGACGGCACAAAAATAAAGTGTAAAAGATTTAATTAAATAAAAGCGGCTGAAAGAGGCTCGACAGAGCACACTGAAGAATCTCCTCGGAAATGATTAAAACCCGCCATAATTTGTTCGCAGAGGAAACGCTTTCAGGGGGACGACTCGTACGTGGGTTGCCGGGGTTAATATACCGGACGTCCCAGGAGATCACTTTCTAATCAGGTTTAAATAATAAAAAAAAAATAATAATAATAATAAAAAGAAAGAAAGCTTGTGTAGAATGTGAGAGGCATCCTACTAATTATTATGGGATGTAAATTTTAAGAGATTTAAAAACTCAGCTGACATAATGACACATAATGACAGGAAGATGTCCCGTCTTATAAAGAACAGAATAAGTACAGTCATAAAGTAATTTAAAATAATTAAGAAGTCTTTTCAGTTTTTTTTCCCTCTTATTTACATTGAATTTAATAATGATAATTAGCTCTTTTTCAGCATGTCATTAAATGCTTGATTAAAATGTTTGAGTCGTCTGTTGTCCTGTTATCTTGATGTAACATACATATGTGTACGTCTATACGTGTAAAGTTCCTCAGTATGAACGGTTGTGGATTCTGGATTAGCATAACTGCTGCAAAAGAAATGACACCTACGTGGACAGCGATAATCCGATATTAACCCGATTAAGACCATACTCTGATTAAGAAACTGGCATGTAAAGAGATCATCGATGACCTTAATCCGATTAAATTCATACTCGTTATAAACACAAGTGCAATTAAGACGTGTGGAGTGTTCCTGTTTTAGTCGCATTATCGACGTGTATTACAGACACGTACACGCCTTAATCACGCTATTAACGTCGTGTGGGAGTTTTCACCGCATTGTGCGACAGGACACGATCACACACGGCAGCGCTCGACCGTCTGACGGCAAACAAGAGAGCACGGCTGCGTCCCAAACCGCGTACTTACCTGCTATATAGTAGGTCAAATACACGTATTTCTATATAGTAGGTGAGTACGCGGTTTGGGACGCAGCCCACGGCTTCAAGCGGTCGTCTATTTGCACGTACAGCGCGACTAATAATTAACCGCACTTCAAGCTTTCGTAAAATTCAAAATGAAACACCCAAAACTGTACACGGTACCGGAACGACGACGAACTGTATGTCGATACGTGAAATGCTGGAGGGACGTCGGACGGCGTGCGCGGTGACGTAATGACGTGTGCTGTTAACCGATCTATGTTCTATAACGTGTAAAACGGGAACGTGAAAGGAGTATTCTAAAAGCGACTCATGTAAACGCCTTAATCAGAATACTGTCTTATACAGAATAAGGTCAATAATTAGATTACCGCTGTCCGTGTAAACGTCTGTAATACACGTCGATCATGTGACTAAAACAGGAATACTCCACACGTCTTAATTTGATTTGTCCTTACACTGACTACGTTTACATGGACAGCAGTAATCTAATTATTGACCTTAATCTGAGTAAGATAATAATGTGATTAAGGTGTTTACATGAGTGGCTTTTAGAATACTCCCGTCATGTTCCCGTTTTACACGTTATAGAACATAATTAGATGAACCGCACACGTCATTACGTCACCACGCCGTCCGACGTCCCTTCAGAATTTCACGTATCAACATACAGTTCTTCTTCGTTATGGTACCGTATACAGTTTTGGGTGTTTTTATTTTTATTTTTTTACGAACGCTTTAAGTGCAGTTAATTATTTGTCATGCTGTACGTGCTAATAGACGACTGCTTGGAGCGGTGGGTGTGTCCCAAACCGCGTAGTTACCGTCTGTATAGTAGCCGAGATACATGTATTTTTCCCCACTACAGGCCTGTAGTAGGCAAGTATGCGATTTGGGACACAGCCGAACTCTCTTGTTCGCCGTAAAACGTAAAACTGCCGTGTGTGATCGTGTCCTGTCGCAAAATGCGGTGAAAACTCACACGACGTTCATAATGTGATTAAGGTGTTTACATGTCCCTACTACACGTCCATAATGCGACTAAAACAGGAGGACTCCACCTGTCTTAATTAGATTATTGCTTACTTCGATTTTGACCTTTATTAGATTAAGGTAAGTAAAAATTGCTGTTTACATGTTAGTTTCTTAATTAGAGTATGGTCTTAATCGGATTAAGAGTGGATTATTGTTGTCCATGTAAACGCAGCTAATGACTACGACTTTAATCGGATTAAGGTCATCAAAAATCGATGTTTACATGCTAGTTTCTTAATCAGAGTATCGTCTTAACCGGGTTAATATCGGATTATTGTTGTCCACGTAAACGCACTGATTGTTTAATATGATTATTGAGCATATTAAACCTAAAGCACGAAATTACATAAACGCGTCTAAAAACGGAGCCCGAATAACCTTTTATAAAAATCCCATAATAAGAAATACTAGATCTACTTCCCCATAATCGAGATATGTTCGCTTGCTAGTAGATGGTTTGAAGAGAGACGTCGTGTTCATCTTGTTGTCGCTTCAGCGATGATGAATGTGGATCACAATAGGTGGAAAGAAACGCGGAAATAAAAACAGTGTCACTTTGATCTCGCGATGTAGAAGTATAATACTTGCGTTTTGTTCGGAAAAATAGTGTGAAAAGATGACACGCTCTGGTGTGATGTTAGTTCTCCATCCTACTCTTTTCGTCTCTCGTGTGATCGCTCTTAAGCTCGGATTTCGCTCTCTCTCTCCCAGCAGTCAGTCTTTCTCTCAGCCTTTTATTTTCATCTCTCCTCACAATAGCTGGAGATTCATTTCCCCGCGGCAGGTCCGCCGCAGTTCTCTTTCTCACTCTCTCTCTCTCTGCTCGTTCTCCTGCGGTGCCGTTGACTTATTACCCACAATCCCCACCTGCAGAAGCCTGATGTTCTCACTTCATCTCTATCCTGTGTGATCCAATCAATATTCCTCTGCAAATAGGGGTGACCGCCTGGCGATCCCACACAAGGAGCGATTTTTCTTTCCATCCGACAGGCTCCTAGAAGTGCGCTGACGCTCTGCAGAGAGATTTAATGGTCATTTAATAAAAAATAGTGTCCGTTTGCCGAAACGGTGCGTGCCACTTGTGAAAGAATAGCGATGGGGGGAAAAAAAAGTTTCTCGCTGCAGAGTGTGTTCAGAACGGAGGAGTTTACGGTTCTCCTCTATCCGATCGCGAAATCACGATGCAATCCGATGCTGTACCTTAACTTGTCTCTCTGAGGAAATCCTCAAAGAGGTTGCTCCATATGTAGAACCTCAGACAGATTTCCTCATCGGAGCGCCTTTAGAAACCTTTAAACAGCCAAGGATCCACTGTGCAGCGCTTTTCTTCGTACGAGTCATATTCGGTGCCGGCGAGTTCAATCGTTATCCACCAGAGGAAAGTTCCGGGTGTTCAGAGTCGGGTTACGCAGCTGCTTCAGTGGAGGTTCTGAGCTCCGCGTCGAGATGATTAAGATCACCTGCGTGTACTTCACACCTCTGAGCAACACTGCCAGACTTTTCCTACGTAGAATCATCCAAGATGGAGTTTTTCAATAATGTCCTGGCTGTCAAATGTAATACGATGGAACATAAAAGCAAGAGACAGTTAGGGGAAAAAAAAAACACTAATATGATGATCTATGACTGGAGATGATGCATCACTGCAGGA
>NC_030424.2:3670000-3682500 GCF_001660625.3 Ictalurus punctatus
TCGCCGAGGACGGGGACGCTCGAAGTACCAGGGGAAATGGTTTTGGACCGCAATTCAACATGGACGTTCTCGCTGTTGTTGCTGGGACTACGGATGCTGCGATGGCCTTGGGACTGCGATTACCACATGCAGTTTTACACTCAGGTCTCCTTTAGTGAACACTGGACTAGTTCAACAAACAGACTTCATGTTAAACTGTAATGCACTTTCTTTTACGTTCACGCTCTCCGTCGTGACCCAGATGATTACGGGTTCCCTTCTGAGTCCGGTTCCTCTCAAGGTTCCTTCCTCGTATCATCTCAGGGAGTTTTTCCCTCACCACCGTCTCCACCGGCTCGCCCAATAGGGATAAATTCACACGCTTAAAATCTCCATCCTGTGTTTATATGATTCCGTAAAGATGTCCATTGTTAAAAGCGCTGTACAAATAAAAATGAATTGAATTCAGCTCTCCCTGCGGGTAGGTTTTCCACAATCAAACATAAACAAACTTCACAAAAGGAAAGAAGATGATTTTTGTGCTTTTGCATTCTGAAAAACAAACAAACACACACACACACACACACACACACACACACACACACACACACACACACAATAACTTTATGTGCCTATGACGTAAAAATGGCATAAAAAATAAAAAAGTTCATGTGGGATTTATTTATTAATTTATCTTTTATCCAAAGCGACTTACAAATGAGAAAATAGAAGCAAACTTACACAGACATGTTTAATCTTTTTTTTTCTTTTTTGTTTTTTTTCAATTCTGCTTATAAACTTCATTAAAAACCTTTCTTCTTTATTTTTTTAAATTAATTAATTAATTAATTAATTATTATTATTATTATTATTAAACCTGGGTACTTGAATATGTCTGTGCCTGTCGGGGGGGGGGGGGACAGAAGCAATAATTACACAGAGAAATGTTTTAAAAAGATTTTTTTTTTAATTTCTTTTTGTTTTTAGAGAAAAGCAAAAAATAATAATAATAATAATAAACCACGCAAAAAACTTTTATATTTTTAATGCATTTTAGTAAAAAAAAATAATAATAATTTTGAAACGGGAACTCAGTAGCAGAATTTTTTATTTTCATTCCTGCCCTTTTTTTTTTGTAAATAAAAAGCTCTAAAATAAACCTGTTTTTTTTATATATATATATTTGATCTTTTTTTCTCAGGTATTTGAAACGTATTTGTTCTTTAACTTTTAAGAATTCCTCATTAATTTCAACGTTTTTTTTTCCCTTAAACGTCTAAAGCAGGAATGTTTCTTTTTCTTCTTTCTTTTCTGTTTGTCTTTTTTCACTCCACCGTTACACATTAGCCAAACAAAAGCGTACGCTTCGCAACATTTTTTTTTCTTTCTTCATATTTTAATGTACTTATGTATTTGTTGTTGTTTGGGTTTTTTTTGTTTGTTGTTTGTTGTTTTTTTGCATTACCCTTTGACAATTCATCTGTTCTTCATAGAAAAAGAAATTGAGAGCAGAGCTCTCTTTTTTTCTATTTTGTAGATAAAAGCCCAATAAATTTCCATAGTTTTAATGTCCTTGGGTTCTTGATTGGGTTTCTATATTGATATCTTCTGATTATCATTTAAAAAAAAAAAAAAAAAAAAAAAAAAAAAAAAAAGTGGTAGTTCCATAAAGGATTTTTTTTCTTTTTTTTTTCTTTCTTTTGTAGATAAAAGCCCTAGATTTTCCCCCTCTCCATAGAATGCACTTGTGTTTGAGCATGTTAATTTTTTTTTTTTTACCTTCATTTCTTTACAAATAAAAGTTAGATAAAAACCCAAAAGATCCCCAATATTTAATTTTTTTAACCTTTTGAGCCTACTCAGGTACTTGTGAATGTGTTTGTGCCTTGCTTCCTCATTTATTTGTTAGGTAAATAAATAAATAAATAAATAAATAATGAAATAAATAAACAGAAGCAGTATTTTGAAAGAGGAACTTTCTTCAAATTTTTTTCCCCCCTTAGTATAGAAGCTTTCGAACGTCTTTGTGTCTTTCCACAATTCCTCATTTCTTTGTTTAAAAACAAAATGTTATTTCCATAGAGGGACTTTGTTTACTTTCTTTTCTTTCTTTTTTTTTTTTTTTTTTACTTTTTAGATGAAAGCCCCATCTTTTTTTTCATCTTTTTAATGTATTTGGATACTTTCTCGTTTCCTTTCGCCAAAAAAGAAGAAGAAGAAAGGGAAGAAAAGCAGAATTTCCATTCAAATGAAAGAACATGTCTAATTATCCAGCATGGCATTGTTCTTCTGAGAGCCGAGCTTTAAAAACGAGGACGTTGGAGACGCAACAATAAAGACGTGGTGATTTAGCAGCTATTAGAATAATCTCACTTCCAAACTCGTGCCGTGCTGCGTTCATTAACGCGACGTTTAAAGAGATAAGTTATGACGTCTCACGGCTCGGCGGCGTCGGTCCACACGCCGTTTGTAATTTTGTAATCAAACACTGCTGTTTATACTCACGACGCTTTTGTTTCCTGCCAACTCTTAATTAGGAACGTCGACGTGGAACATCAACAAAAGAACGGGACAAGTTTTATATCCACCAATTATCATCATGCCGTCTTGCTCTGACTCATTAAAGCGACGGGTTCTCGGCGCTCGGTGCCGCGCCGGTGCCGAGAGATCACACGCTCTCTCATCACCATGAAGAGAAAAAAAAACATCATTTATTCTAAAGAAGAGCTTTGAAGAGATGCAGTGAGAGAGAACCGCTCTCCAGGGTTCCGGCACTGGGTTTTCCATCCACCTGAATGCCTGAGTGTGTGTGTGTGTGTGTGTGTGTGTGAGAGAGAGAGAGAGAGAGAGAGAGAGAAAATTGTCTTAAATAAATTCTTTCTTTCATTCTTTTTTTTCCCTTCTCTCTTTTTTTCTATCACTCTATGACCTTTCCAAACGTCATCTATTCTTTTCTTATTAACACTACGCAGACATTAGTAACACTACGCAGACGTTAGTAACACTACGCAGACGTTAGTAACACTACGTAGACGTTAGTAACACTACGCAGACGTTAATAACAATACGTTAGTAACACTACGCAGACGTTAGTAACACTACGCAGACGTTAATAACAATACGCAGATGTTAATAACAATACGTTAGTAACACTACGCAGACGTTAGTAACACTACGCAGACGTTAGTAACACTACGCAGATGTTAATAACAATACGTTAGTAACACTACGCAGACGTTAGTAACACTACGCAGACGTTAGTAACACTACGCAGATGTTAATAACAATACGTTAGTAACACTACGCAGACGTTAGTAACACTACGTAGACGTTAGTAACACTACGCAGACGTTAATAACAATACGTTAGTAACACTACGCAGACGTTAGTAACACTACGCAGACGTTAATAACAATACGCAGATGTTAATAACAATACGTTAGTAACACTACGCAGACGTTAGTAACACTACGCAGACGTTAGTAACACTACGCAGATGTTAATAACAATACGTTAGTAACACTACGCAGACGTTAGTAACACTACGCAGACGTTAGTAACACTACGCAGATGTTAATAACAATACGTTAGTAACACTACGCAGACGTTAGTAACACTACGCAGACGTTAGTAACACTACGCAGATGTTAATAACAATACGTTAGTAACACTACGCAGACGTTAGTAACACTACGCAGACGTTAGTAACACTATGCAGACGTTAGTAACACTACGCAGATGTTAATAACAATACGTTAGTAACACTACGCAGACGTTAGTAACACTACGCAGACGTTAGTAACACTACGCAGATGTTAATAACAATACGTTAGTAACACTACGCAGACGTTAGTAACACTACGCAGACGTTAGTAACACTACGCAGATGTTAATAACAATACGTTAGTAACACTACGCAGACGTTAGTAACACTACGCAGACGTTAGTAACACTACGCAGATGTTAATAACAATACGTTAGTAACACTACGCAGACGTTAGTAACACTACGCAGATGTTAATAACACTACGCAGACGTTAATACCTTTATTAATTTAAGTTAATTTACATTTATTCACTTAGTAGATGCTTTTATCCAAAGCGACTTACAAATGAGAAAGATACAAGCAAAGCGATATATCAAGCAGAGAACAATACAAGTAGTGCAACCGTACAAGATCCATTAATTGAATTCTGAAGCAAAGTGCAGAGTAGAGGTGTAAATACCACTACGCAGGTGTAATAACACTACGCAGACTTTAATAACACTACAAGACGTTAGTAACACTACGCAGACGTTAACACTATGCAGACGTTAGTAACACTACGCAGACGTTAGTAACACTATGTTAGTAACACTACGCAGACGTTAGTAACACTACGCAGACGTTAGTAACACTACGCAGATGTTAGTAACACTACGCAGACGTTAGTAACACTATGTTAGTAACACTACGCAGACGTTAGTAACACTACGCAGACGTTAGTAACACTATGTTAGTAACACTACGCAGACGTTAGTAACACTACGCAGACGTTAGTAACACTACGCAGATGTTAGTAACACTACGCCGACGTTAGTAGCACTACGCAGATGTTAGTAACACTACGCCGACGTTAGTAACACTACGCAGAAGTTAGTAACACTACGCAGACGTTAATAACACTACGTTAGTAACACTATGCAGACATTAGTAACACTACGCAGACGTTAGTAACACTATGCAGACGTTAGTAACACTATGCAGACTTTAGTAACACTATGCAGACGTTAGTAACACTACGCAGACGTTAGTAACACTACGTTAGTAACACTATGCAGACGTTAATAATACTACGCAGACGTTAGTAACACTATGTTAGTAACACTATGCAGACGTTAATAACACTACGTTAGTAACACTATGCAGACATTAGTAATACTATGCAGACGTTAGTAACACTACGCAGACTTTAATAACCCTATGCAGACATTAGTAACACTACGCAGACGTTAGTAACACTACGTTAGTAACACTATGCAGACGTTAGTAACACTATGCAGACGTTAGTAACACTACGCAGACGTTAGTAACACTACGTTAGTAACACTATGCAGACGTTAATAATACTACGCAGACGTTAGTAACACTACGTTAGTAACACTATGCAGACGTTAATAACACTACGTTAGTAACACTACGCAGACGTTAATAACACTACGTTAGTAACACTATGCAGACATTAGTAACACTACGCAGACGTTAGTAACACTACGCAGACGTTAGTAACACTATGCAGACGTTAGTAACACTATGCAGACGTTAATAACACTACGTTAGTAACACTACGCAGACGTTAGTAACACTACGTTAGTAACACTATGCAGACGTTAATAACACTACGTTAGTAACACTACGTTAGTAACACTATGCAGACGTTAATAACACTACGTTAGTAACACTACGCAGACGTTAGTAACACTACGTTAGTAACACTACGCCGACGTTAGTAACACTACGCAGAAGTTAGTAACACTATGCAGACGTTAATAACACTACGTTAGTAACACTATGCAGACATTAGTAACACTATGCAGACGTTAGTAACACTACGCAGACGTTAGTAACATTACGTTAGTAACACTATGCAGACGTTAATAACACTACGTTAGTAACACTACGCAGACGTTAGTAACACTACGCAGACGTTAGTAACACTACGTTAGTAACACTATGCAGAAGTTAATAATACTACGCAGACGTTAGTAACACTACGTTAGTAACACTACGCAGACGTTAATAACACTACGTTAGTAACACTATGCAGACATTAGTAACACTACGCAGACGTTAGTAACACTACGCAGACGTTAGTAACACTATGCAGACGTTAGTAACACTATGCAGACGTTAATAACACTACGTTAGTAACACTACGCAGACGTTAGTAACACTACGTTAGTAACACTATGCAGACGTTAATAACACTACGTTAGTAACACTACGCAGACGTTAGTAACACTACGCCGACATTAGTAACACTACGCAGAAGTTAGTAACACTATGCAGACGTTAATAACACTACGTTAGTAACACTATGCAGACATTAGTAACACTATGCAGACGTTAGTAACACTACGCAGACGTTAGTAACACTACGTTAGTAACACTATGCAGACGTTAATAACACTACGTTAGTAACACTACGCAGACGTTAGTAACACTACGCAGACGTTAGTAACACTACGTTAGTAACACTATGCAGACGTTAATAATACTACGCAGACGTTAGTAACACTACGTTAGTAACACTACGCAGACGTTAATAACACTACGTTAGTAACACTATGCAGACATTAGTAACACTACGCAGACGTTAGTAACACTACGCAGACGTTAGTAACACTATGCAGACGTTAGTAACACTATGCAGACGTTAATAACACTACGTTAGTAACACTACGCAGACGTTAGTAACACTACGTTAGTAACACTATGCAGACGTTAATAATACTACGCAGACGTTAGTAACACTACGTTAGTAACACTACGCAGACGTTAATAACACTACGTTAGTAACACTACGCAGAAGTTAGTAACACTATGCAGACGTTAATAACACTACGTTAGTAACACTATGCAGACATTAGTAACACTATGCAGACGTTAGTAACACTACGCAGACGTTAGTAACACTACGTTAGTAACACTATGCAGACGTTAATAACACTACGTTAGTAACACTACGCAGACGTTAGTAACACTATGCAGACGTTAATAACACTACGTTAGTAACACTACGCAGACGTTAGTAACACTACGCAGACGTTAGTAACACTACGTTAGTAACACTATGCAGACGTTAATAACACTACGTTAGTAACACTACGCAGACGTTAGTAACACTACGCAGACGTTAGTAACACTACGTTAGTAACACTATGCAGACGTTAATAATACTACGCAGACGTTAGTAACACTACGTTAGTAACACTACGCAGACGTTAATAACACTACGTTAGTAACACTATGCAGACATTAGTAACACTACGCAGACGTTAGTAACACTACGCAGACGTTAGTAACACTATGCAGACGTTAGTAACACTATGCAGACGTTAATAACACTACGTTAGTAACACTACGCAGACGTTAGTAACACTACGTTAGTAACACTATGCAGACGTTAATAATACTACGCAGACGTTAGTAACACTACGTTAGTAACACTACGCAGACGTTAATAACACTACGTTAGTAACACTACGCAGAAGTTAGTAACACTATGCAGACGTTAATAACACTACGTTAGTAACACTATGCAGACATTAGTAACACTATGCAGACGTTAGTAACACTACGCAGACGTTAGTAACACTACGTTAGTAACACTATGCAGACGTTAATAACACTACGTTAGTAACACTACGCAGACGTTAGTAACACTATGCAGACGTTAATAACACTACGTTAGTAACACTACGCAGACGTTAGTAACACTACGCAGACGTTAGTAACACAACGCAGACGTTAGTAACACTACGCAGACGTTAGTAACACAACGCAGACGTTAGTAACACAACGCAGACGTTAGTAACACAACGCAGACGTTAGTAACACTACGCAGACGTTAGTAACACTATGTTAGTAACACTATGCAGACGTTAATAACACTACGCAGACGTTAATAACACTACGCAGACGTTAGTAACACTACGCAGACATTAATAACACTACGCAGTATTGACATAGCGCTGCACTTCCATTCTCTCTGACAGCACACAGGAAAAGAAAGCCTGTGTGTGTGATAGTTTTTATTCTGTGTGTGTGATAGTTTTTATTGTGTGTGTGTTATGTTTTACTCTGTGTGTGATAGTTTTTACTCTGTGTGTGTTATGTTTTACTCTGTGTGTGAAATGTTTTATTCTGTGTGTGATAGTTTTTATTGTGTGTGTGATAGTTTTTATTGTGTGTGTGATAGTTTTTATTGTGTGTGTGTGATAGTTTTTATTGTGTGTGTGATAGTTTTTACTCTGTGTGTGTGAAAGTTTTTATTGTGTGTGTGATAGTTTTTATTGTGTGTGTGTGATAGTTTTTATTGTGTGTGTGATAGTTTTTACTCTGTGTGTGTGATAGTTTTTATTGTGTGTGTGATAGTTTTTATTGTGTGTGTGTGATAGTTTTTATTGTGTGTGTGTGATAGTTTTTATTGTGTGTGTGATAGTTTTTACTCTGTGTGTGTGATAGTTTTTATTCTGTGTGTGATAGTTTTTATTGTGTGTGTGATAGTTTTTACTCTGTGTGTGTAATAGTTTTTATTGTGTGTGTGATAGTTTTTACTCTGTGTGTGTAATAGTTTTTATTGTGTGTGTGTGATAGTTTTTATTCTGTGTGTGTGAAAGTTTTTATTGTGTGTGTGATAGTTTTTATTGTGTGTGTGATAGTTTTTACTCTGTGTGTGTGATAGTTTTTATTCTGTGTGTGATAGTTTTTATTGTGTGTGTGATAGTTTTTACTCTGTGTGTGTAATAGTTTTTATTGTGTGTGTGTGATAGTTTTTATTCTGTGTGTGTGAAAGTTTTTATTGTGTGTGTGATAGTTTTTATTGTGTGTGTGATAGTTTTTACTCTGTGTGTGTAATAGTTTTTATTGTGTGTGTGTGATAGTTTTTATTCTGTGTGTGTGAAAGTTTTTATTCTGTGTGTGATAGTTTTTATTCTGTGTGTGTGTTGTTTTATTCTGTGTGTGTGTTGTTTTATTCTGTGTGTGTGATATTTTGTTTGTTTGAGGTGAATAATGTGCTCGTGATGAAGATCAGGAGCTTAACGCACTGGATCTAAATTTCATGAGGTTCTAACGAGGAGCTTTGGGCCGTGCTGATGAGAAAAGCCTTGGTGAGGGGAGACGAGGCAGCCACTTTATTCCTTCACCACTCCTCATCTCTTTCCCTCCTCCTTATTCTTCCTTCATCCATCCCAACTTCCTTTCCGCCTTCCATCCTCCCTTCCTTTCTTCCTTATATACTTCCCATCTTCCCCCTTCCTTCCTGTTTCTCTCCTCAATCATTCCTTTCTACCGTTCCTCCTCCTGCCCTCCTGCCCCACCTCTGTTTGCCCTCTTCCTTCTTCTTCATTTCCTAATTTCTTCCTCCATCCATCCTGTTTTCCTTCTTACTACTTCTTGTTATTATTATTATTTCTTTTCTTTTCTCAGTGAGGAGTTAGTGATTTGCAGCAGAGGGATTAAATCTGTCAGAGAGGGTTATTGTAGTGAAACACAGCGTGTGTGAGGAAACGTAACCACGTCGGGGAAATTAGTCGTCTCTCCGTGACAGCGGCTCCATCTGTCTGAGACGCCGAAGTGAAATAATTAAAGCAGCGAGCGGCAAAACTCCAATCTGGAGAGCTGGCACGTGCTTCACTTCTATCACACGCTCACGTGTAAATTATTCATTATTTTAATATTCTTGTCTCTCTGTGTGTGTGTGTGTGTGTGTGTGTGTGTGTGTGTGTGTGCCTCAGCGAACTCCTCAGTTCATTTTTTTTTTAACCATAGCACAATGCACAATATTAAATGTAACTTTTTTTCTTATTTCACAAGCATCCATCATTCCCTCTGTTCCTTCTTTTCTTCCTTTTCTCTTTCGTCCATTTCCTTCACCCGTCCTAACTTCTTTCCCTCTTTCTTTCCTCCCTCCATTAATCTGTCTTCCATTCTCGCATGTGTACGTGCTATCTCTTTTTTTCCCCTAGTGTTTTATTGATTGATTGATTGATTGATTAGTTGGTTGATTGATTGATTAGTTGGTTGATTGATTGATTGATTAGTTGGTTGATTGATTAGTTGGTTGATTGATTGATTGATTGATTGATTAGTTGGTTGGTTGATTGATTGATTAGTTGGTTGATTGATTAGTTGGTTGATTGATTGATTGATTGATTAGTTGGTTGATTGATTGATTGATTAGTTGGTTGATTGATTGATTAGTTGGTTGATTGATTGATTGATTAGTTGGTTGATTGATTGATTGATTAGTTGGTTGATTGATTGATTAGTTGGTTGATTCATTAGTTGGTTGATTGATTGATTGATTGATTAGTTGGTTGATTGATTGATTGATTAGTTGGTTGATTGATTGATTGATTGATTGATTAGTTGGTTGGTTGATTGATTGATTAGTTGGTTGATTGATTGATTGATTGATTAGTTGGTTGATTGATTGATTGATTAGTTGGTTGATTGATTGATTGATTAGTTGGTTGATTGATTGATTGATTAGTTGGTTGATTGATTGATTGATTAGTTGGTTGATTGATTAATTGATTAGTTGGTTGATTGATTGATTGATTGATTAGTTGGTTGATTGATTGATTGATTAGTTGGTTGGTTGATTGATTAGTTGGTTGATTGATTGATTAGTTGGTTGATTGATTGATTGATTGATTAGTTGGTTGATTGATTGATTGATTGATTAGTTGGTTGGTTGATTGATTAGTTGGTTGATTGATTGATTGATTGATTAGTTGGTTGATTGATTGATTGATTGATTAGTTGGTTGGTTGATTGATTGATTGCTTGATATCTATGGGCTATCCTTAACCTGACAAAATGTTTTATTTATTTATTTATTTATTTATTTATTTATTTATTTATTTTGATCAGAAGTAGAACCCTTATAGGAGGCTAAAAACCATTAATTTCACAACTTTAATAAGCGGAATAGACCAATACACAGAGGGGGTCATTGGAGAATGAACGTTTCTTAGCTTTCAAAAAAAAAAGAGTTGCACTTGAGAACCCCCTGAAGTTTGGTTCAACTGGCAAAATTAATCTAAAAAAAAAAATTAGCTGTTTTGCTTTGTGTTTATATCCCATTGATTATGAGGAGTTATGACGTGTTTTTAGGTGCTATGAGACAATATGTGATGCATTATGAGGCTTCGTGAGGCAGTATGAAGCATTAAGAGCTTTTATGTGGGGTCATGCAACAATTTATGAGGCATTATGATGCTTCATTAGGCGTTATGAGGCATTATGAGCTCTTATGAGATATTGTGAGCTGTTATGAGGCGTTTGAGTTGTTTTGAGGTGTTATGAGGCTTTATTAGACATTATGAGGTGTTATGAGGTGTTATGACCTGTTATCAGGCATTATGAGGCTTTGTTAGGTGTTATGAGGCATTATGAGCTGTCAAGAGTTATTATGAGTTGTTTTGAGGCATTATGAGTTGTCTTGTGGTGTTAAGAGACAATATATAGTATGAGGCATTATGAGGCTTCATTAGGTGTTATGAGGCGTTATGAGTTATGAGCTGTTTTGAGACATTATGAGTTGTTTTGCGGTGTTATGAGACAATATATAGTATGAGGCATTATGAGGCTTCATTAGGTGTTATAAGCCGTTATGAGTTATGAGCTGTTTTGAGGCATTATGAGTTGTTTTGTGGTGTTAAGAGACAATATATAGTATGAGGCATTATGAGGCTTCATTAGGTGTTATGAGGCGTTATGAGTTATGAGCTGTTTTGAGACATTATGAGTTGTTTTGAGGTGTTATGAGACAATATATAGTATGAGGCATTATGAGGCTTCATTAGGTGTTATAAGCCGTTATGAGTTATGAGCTGTTTTGAGGCATTATGAGTTGTTTTGTGGTGTTATGAGACAATATATAGTATGAGGCATTATGAGGCTTCATTAGGTGTTATGAGGCGTTATGAGTTATGAGCTGTTTTGAGGCATTATGAGTTGTTTTGTGGTGTTATGAGACAATATATAGTATGAGGCATTATGAGGCTTCATTAGGTGTTATGAGGCGTTATGAGTTATGAGCTGTTTTGAGGCATTATGAGTTGTTTTGCGGTGTTTTGAGACAATATACAGTGTGAGGCATTATGAGGCTTTATTCGACATTATGAGGTGTTATGACCTGTTGAGGCTTCATTAGGTGTTATGAGGCATTATGAGCTGTCGGGAGTTATTATGAGCTGTTTTGAGACATTATGTGTTGTTTTGCGACTATATTTAGTGTGAGGCATTATGAGGCTTTATTAGACATTATGAGCTGTTGTGAGGCATTATGAGACCATATAAGATGCGTTATGAGGTGTTATGTCTTTTTTCTGTACGTTCTGTCATTTTGCTGTTGAATATTAATCCAGATGACACAAGCTGATCCGCCGCACTCGCACTGCGTGCTGATTCAAACCCCAGACTCCCTCCAGCCGTGTTTAATTACGCACTGACTCAGCCTCCCACTTCACATTCAACATCGACCGAGTCACATTAAGAGGCCCTGAATGCACATTTAACAACAATATTACAGTAGAACCGGGACCAATTTCACTGGTTCCACTTCCTGTTTTCCCCGACTCTTAATGAAAACAAACCCAACAGCTTTTTTGTTCTTTTTCACCCTGTTTTTCTTTTTTTTTCAAACACATTTTCCTGATCGTAAACACACGTAATGGCTGAAATAAAAGCTTAATATGCATACTCTTAAAAATCCAGAACTCTGAAGACTTGTTTGGTTTCCTCTGGG
>NC_030424.2:3687500-3690000 GCF_001660625.3 Ictalurus punctatus
TCCTCCACCTCCTCCTTTTCTCCTCCACCTCTTCCATCTCTTCCTCCTCCTCCTCTACACCTCTTCCTCCTCCTCCACCTCTTCCATCTCTTCTTCCTCCTCCACCCCTTTTATCTCTTCCTCCTCCTCTTCCTTCTGCAACTCCTCCTCTTCCTCTTCATCCTGCTCCTGCAACTCCTCCTCCACCTCTTCCTCCTCCTCCACCTCTTCCATCTCTTCCTCCTCTTCCACATCTTCCTCTTCATCCTGTTCTTCCCACTCCTGCAACCCCTCCTCCTCCCACTATTCTGACTCCTTATTCTTCCATTTGTTCCTCCATTCGCTCTCTCTTCCCTTTCTTCCATTTCTCTTTTCATGTTTTTTTTTCTTTCCCCACCTTTCCATCACTATTTCTTTCTTTCTTTCGCCACTTCTCCATCCTTTATTTCTTTGTTCATTCGTCTTTCCTTCCTTCTCGACAAGGTGGATGTGTGAAGATGGAGGTCATCATCTCCCCACAGCATACTCGTTATTAAATCCTGCTGTAGTTGATGTACGCGGTTAAGTGCAGACGTGTGTTGTGTTGTTTTCGAATAGAGTCGGCACTTGACAGGTGAAGTGCGCGCTCTCTCTCTCTCTCTCTCTCTCTCTCTCTCTCTCTCTCTCTCTGCTCCACCACACTGTCACACTGCAAATCAGTATAATAGTTCTGTTTACACTCCACATGCTCAATAACAATCCAGCATTAATGGACTGACCTTTTTCTCTTTTTATTCCTTCTGAAAAATGAAGTTTATAAACGTTTTTCACGAGGGTTCGCTAATTACTGAGATTCCTCCAGCCTCTGAGTTTTAGAGTTTCAGTGTTGGAGTTTTGAAGCGGTTGTAGAGGGCGCTGTTTGAAGGAAAGGAAATAAAAAGAAAAACATCCTTTCATTATCATGCCAAAAAGAAGACGGTGTCTCAGGGGGAGGACGTCCATCAGCAGAGCCTTCATTCAGTTGGACAACTTTCCGAGTTTCCTCTACAGATGCGTCTGGTGCTAGAAGACAGATAACTGGTGTGGATCGGCGCCTCGTCTCGGCCGGGAATTAATTCACGTGTCACACATGCTAGTCAAGCAGCAGCTCAGGGACGAGGATGCTAACCGCTCTGTGTGTGTGCGCGCCTGTGCTGTATTACATCTGTCTCGTGTCTCTTGTGCTAGCGTAACTCGAGAGCCTCAGGCATGTGGACGTACTTACAGTGACTTTTTATTTCTGTTATTAAAGACTCGCTGTCAAAATCGGTGTGAGGAAATATCATGAATGAATTGAAACTTTTATGCAAAAACAGTCTGAGATTTTTAACCAGGTTCTAGAGACTGGAAGTCGGAACTGACGAGCTAAGTAGGCTTGGAAGAGTGCTGTTACGGTTCCCTATTCCCATAGACTATTAGGACGGCAAGCCCGATTGCGCAAACGTCGAGCGTAGCCAGTGCAACAATTTGGAATATCCCGAGAGAAAGAAACCACTTGTGTATTGAGTAACAGACACCGAACTTGTCGGCCAAGGAAAACAACAGCCGATGACAAACATTGTGAGAGCTGTGAGGAAAATCCCACAAAACATCATCACCAACAACCTCCACAGGGCAGGGGTGAAGGAATCACGATCCACGGGTCGAAGATGACGACCCGTATATTTCCAGAGCAGAAATATAGAGGTCATACCACAAGAAGCAAAACCACTCGTCAGCAGTAAGAATCGGAAAGCCAGATTGGAATTCGCAAAGAAATACGGAGATGATCCACAAAAGTTCTGGAACCTCTACCAAAGTGATGGAGTGTGGAGAAAGAACAGATCTGCTCGTGAAGCTCATCTGTGAAACATGGTGGAGGTAGTGTCACGGCTTGGGCTTGCATGGCTGCTTCCGGAACATCCCCGCTAATCTTTATTGACGACGGGACTCATGATGGTAGAAGCAGAATGAATTCGGACGTTTACAGGAACCTTTTGTCTCCAGAATTTACACAGGGATGCGTCCGAAATAATCAGGAAGCAAGACAACGATCCAAAGCGCACTGCCAACTCGACAAAGGACTTCATCGGGGAGGAAGAGTGGAAGGTTTTAGACTTTCCGAGTCGGTCACCAGACCTTAACCCAACTGAGCAGTATTTCAAGAGGAGACTGAAAGGAGAAACTCCCCGGAACAAACAACAACTGAAAGAGTCTGCGGTGAAAAGCTGGAAAAGCATCCCAAAAGAAGAAACCAACAGTTTAGTGATTGTCGCAGGTTTGATGCACTTAGTGCAAGCAAGGGATACACAACCAAATATTAAATGTTATTTACCTTAATTTACTTCAAGACTTATACGTTCCTATACTTTTGCTCACCTACGTATTGGGTGGTTTGATACAAAAGGTTTTATGCTGTTTAACACGTCTAGATGAAAATACCAGGAAATAAAAGCTAAAATCCTAAACTCTCATCTCAGCTCCGTCTTTTGACCTCAAATCCAAATGTCTGTGGCGTCGAGCA
>NC_030424.2:3692500-3722500 GCF_001660625.3 Ictalurus punctatus
TCTCTCTCGGTCTCTCTCTGTCTCTCTCTCTCTCTCTCTCTCGCACTCTCCGTCTTTTCTTCTCTCCACACTGCTCTGACCCTTCGTTGACCTTCTGTCTTTTCATCCTTCTTTCCTTTCTTTCTTGCCGCGTGAGTGCTTGAAGCTGATGCTTTGTGTTTTCGGTACCGACTCACTGATGAGGCGGGATGTCACCCCGTCACTCCGTCACTCCGTCACCTCACACTCGCTCCTCTGTCCTTCCTCCGGCCTCATCGATTTCTTTCCCTCCATCTCCACCTTTCATTTCAAGCCTTGTTTGATTTTGATGAACGTTTAAGAGTCTCGTTTATTCAGCAGACGCTCTGTATTTACAATTTGATCAGAACCGCTTCATTCAGCCCCAGCACAAAAATATTCTCTCCATCTTTATTCATTTATTTGCTTTTCCTGTCCGTTTTTTTTTCCCTGTAAGGCCTTTTACTGCTTTAATAGAGACTGACTGGGCGATGAGAAACCAGCGAGAGAAATATGAATACCTGACCAGGAAGAAGGATAGAAAGAAAGGTTCAAAGTAATTAAGAAAGATTAGACGGAGGAGATGTGGGGGAAGAAAATCCTCCTTGCACCTCATTCTTATGTAAATTGCCTATTTACACTCGCAGTAGGCGGAGCAACAATTGGCAGAGCAAGGTGGGCGGGGCTAAGTGGGGCTCTGACACTTCCAAGAGTCCTTCCGTAAATGTTAATTAAACGTCGCTTTATTTTCGGGCTTTAAAACTTCACCGCATCCTTTAATCCATGTATAAGACGCGTCTGCTCTACATGTCCCTCTGAACGAGCTGTTGCTATAGAAACGATAACGTATTAGAACGGGCGCGTTAATGTAATCAACACCACCTGACCAATCAGAATGCAGAATTCAGCAGGTCCGTGATGTAAAGCCAAGGACATACGCTTCCTTTACTTGCTAGCTGAATTAGCTTTAGCTTTGTTTGTGTGATCGACGACGTTCGGGGTACAAACGTTATTGTAAATAACTTTTTTGGACACGGTATTTCCTTTTCTTCTCCGTTCGTGGTTTCTGTGTGAGAGTTTTTTTTTTATCTGATCAGCGGTGTGGTTTCGCCACCGTGTTTAAGGTCACGTCGTCTCCAGCTTTCGAGACAGGGTGAATAACAGTGACAGCGTTATGTGTTTATGGCCGAACCGGCGAGTAAACTGGCCGCTCCTCTCTGCTCCGGCTCCATGTTGTAGGGAAAGAAGGAACGCCACCATCACCTCGCTGTCACCTCCCAGCGCTCGCAGCCCCGAATCCAATTACGGGCCGAGACGATCGTGTTCTTCACACGAGGAACGTGAATAAACACCTACTGTACACGCTGAGCGTAGCCGAAAGATAAAGCGCGATCGGATGATACGTTTTTTTTTTTTTTGGGGGGTGACGTTGAATTTTCTGGCGTTTTTCACGTTTTGCTCTAATCGTGATCGGATTCTAATCATTCATAGACTAGATGTCTGGTTTTATTAGGTACGCATATGTAGATTTCCTTTTTTTTTTTTTTTTTTCCAAACACACACACAAAAAAAAATTGTTGTTACTTTAAAAAATACAGAAAACCGGAGAAGATCCTTAAACATTCAAAAAAAATTTTTTTATTATTATTTATTTATTTTTTTTTAAATATTTGAATTTTTTATGGAAAAAAAAAATTGAGAAAAGCGAAAAACCGAAATGGATTGGATTTAGATTTTCAAACCAACAAATCATTTTTCTTTGTTAAACAAGGAGAGGAAGAAAGAAACACAAACAAACAAACAAACAAATGAATAAATAAATATTGTATATTTGTTCGAAATAAAATGAAATATAGTCAAATAATATAGATGGAAAAGTTATTTTGTCGAGTGCTCTTTAAAAGTGTTCAAACTAATCATTTTTCTTGGTTGAACAAAGAAGCAAAGAAAACAAATATATAAGAAAATATCAAATAAAAAAAATAATAATAATACAATTTACAAAGAAAACAAACATTGTATGTTCATTAAAAATAAATAGAAATAAAATATCATAAAAATAGATTTTAAAAAAACAAGAATTATTTGAACAGCTGGTCTGTAAAAGTGTTTTTCTGAATAGTATCTTAAAAATAAAAATAAAAATGCTTCTAATGTCATTCATAAAGTCGAATTCTGGTTTTATTAAGTATGCACATATACGCATGTTTAATTCAATTAAGTTCAATCAAATGCAATTATATATAATTGCATATAAGTTAATATATATATATATATATTATATAACATCTGAATTGGTGATTGTCATTTTATTTTTTTAAATGAAATTTTAAAAAAAGGCAGATTTTTCAGTCAGCTGTCAATCAGTTTAAAGTGGGTGGGGCTTGTAGACCTGAAGAGCTGTGTTACTTCACACGTCGTAACTCGGGTCTATCTCATGTCGGCCCTAAAAAATAAAAAAATAAACCCCGGCCTCCGCTCGTTCATGCATTATTCAGTTGCTGCTATTAGAAACGTCGCTCCGTCTTCTCAGTGAATAATTGACGTGTGGTTAAAGGAGTCGCAGTCAGCAAATTGCCACCACAGGCTATGAGCAGAGATCCTCCTAAACCCTCCACGGGGCTTCATTTTCACTGGATTATACATAAATCGCTGCTTCTTTTTTTTTTCCTTCTTTTTTTTTAAACATAATTGAATCGCGGGATTTAACGGTAGCTTTGAGTGGCAAATTTCACCCGAGTCGTACTTTAAATCTATTAACGATGACACAAAGGAGGACGTGGAAAACGGCCATAAAAAATGAAAATAACGTGAAGAGCGAGAAACCCACCGCGCACATTTAGAGCCAGGTTTTCTCATTACAGATCAGAACGTGAGAGCGATAATGTTAATCTTTCCTCTTTTATTTGTTAATATTTAACGATGCGCAGTTAAAAGGATTTTTTTTTTTTTTTTTTGCTCCGCACGCTTTTAAATCCGAGATCGGAGAATGTTAAATAATCCAAAGCTTCGCAGCTGCAATGGTGTAATGTTCTAGTGCTAATGGAGAGCGATGATTATGTTACTGAAATGGACTTTGAAAAGACATTATGGGGTTTGGAGTACGTTTGCTTGTTTGGAGGAGGAAATGTTATGTTAGGAAAACTAGTCACAAGTGGAACATTCCTTAAGAACCTTAGTGTGAGGAACCCACATCTTGTTTATTATTATAACTGTTACAGATGGACTGGTCAACCAGAGAGAGAGAGAGAGAGAGAGAGAGAGAGAGAGAGAGAGAGAGAGAGAGAGAGAGAGCGCGCACTTCACCTGTCAAGTGCCGACTCTATTCGAAAACAACACAACACACGTCTGCACTTAACCGCGTACATCAACTACAGCAGGATTTAATAACGAGTATGCTGTGGGGAGATGATGACCTCCATCTTCACACATCCACCTTGTCGAGAAGGAAGGAAAGACGAATGAACAAAGAAATAAAGGATGGAGAAGTGGCGAAAGAAATAGTGATGGAAAGGTGGGGAAAGAAAAAAAACACATGAAAAGAGAAATGGAAGAAAGGGAAGAGAGAGCGAATGGAGGAAAAAATGGAAGATTAAGGAGTCAGAATAGTCGGAGGAGGAGGGGTTGCAGGAGTGGGAAGAACAGGATGAAGAGGAAGATGTGGAAGAGGAGGAAGAGGAGGAAGAGGAGGAGTTGCAGGAGCAGGATGAAGAGGAAGAGGTGGAGGAGGAGTTGCAGAAGCAAGAGGAGGAGGAAGAGATGAAAGAGGTGGAGGAGGAAGAAGAGATGGAGGATGTGGAGGAGGAGGAAGAGGTGTAGAGGAGGAGGATGAAGAGATGGAAGAGGTGGGGGAGGAGGAAGAGGAGGAGCTGCAGAAGCAAGAGGAGGAGGAAGAGATGGAGGAGGTGGAGGATGAAGAGGAAGAGGAGGATGAAGAGGAGGAGTTGCAGGAGCAGCATGAAGAGGAAGAGGTGGAAGAGGAGGAGGAGGAGGAAGAGGAGGAGCTGCAGAAGCAAGAGGAGGAGGAAGAGGTGTAGAGGAGGAGGAAGAGATGGAAGAGGTGGAGGAGGAGGAAGAGGTGTAGAGGAGAAGGAGGAAATGGAAGAGGTGGTAGAGGAGCAGGAGGAGGAGAAGGAAGAGATGGAAGAGCTGGAGGAGGAAGAGGAGGAGTTGTAAGAGCAGGATGAAGAGGAAGAGATGGAAGAGGTGGAAGAGGAGGAGGAGGAGGAGAAGGATGAAGAGGACGAACAGGAGGAGTTGTAAGAGCAGGATGAAGAGGAAGAGATGGAACAGGAGGAGTTGCAGGAGCAGGATGATTTCCCAGCATGCCATGGGTGGGGGGGTTTGTGACCTCCGTGGTATCACATCCATCTTGAGCAGGATGACTGACAGGTGGTGATCTGTCAGTCATGTTGAATGAAGAGGTGTGTGTCTGAGTCGCAGCTGTGGCGCTGCCTTTTCCACTGAGGAGAGATGATGGAGGAGCTCAGCTTCTCACCTGAGAGCTGACGAGACGCCACGAGGCGTGACGAGTTCCTCTAAAGCCACGTGTGAAATCTCACAACACACTTTACTTCACTTCTCCTCACACTAAACTGAAGCAGAAAGTTTTAACGAGGTGTGACTGAAGTCGGGGTTGCAGGAGTGGGAGGAACAGGATGAAGAGGAAGATGTGGAAGAGAAGGATGAGTTGCAGGAGGAGGAAGAGATGGAGGAAGAGATGGAAGAGGAGGAAGGGGAGGATGAGTTGCAGGAGGAGGAAGAGATGGAGGAAGAGATGGAAGAGGAGGAAGGGGAGGATGAGTTGCAGGAGGAGGAAGAGATGGAGGAAGAGATGGAAGAGGAGGAAGGGGAGGATGAGTTGCAGGAGGAGGAAGAGATGGAAGAGGTTGAGGAGGAGGAAGAGGAGGAGTTGGAGGAAGAGGAGGAAGAGTCAGACGACGTGGAGGAGGAGGAGGTGTAAGAGATGGAAGAGGAGGAAGAGATGGAGGAAGAGATGGAAGAGGAGGAAGGGGAGGATGAGTTGCAGGAGGAGGAAGAGATGGAAGAGGTTGAGGAGGAGGAAGAAGATGAGGAAGAGATGGAAGAGTTGGAAGGGGTGGAGGAGAAGGAGGAGGAGGTGTAAGAGATGGAAGAGGTGGAGGAGGAGGAAGAGGAGAAGCTGCAGGAGCAGGATGAAGAGGAAGAGGTGGAAGAGAGAGAGAGAGAGAGAGAGAGAGAGAGAGTTGTAAATACGAACCTAATCTAGAAGTAGACGTCTTTTCAACAGTTTACATTAAGAATTCTACAGCGTACTGTAGCTAGTTAGCGAGCTAAATTAAAAAATAAAGATTCTTCAAATTCCACTAGACTACTAAATACAATTCTAGCCAAATAACTACATACACAAATGAGGATAATTCAGCAAAAGGTATCGGGGTAATCACAGGTAACTGCAGCTGTGATGATCTTCAGTACAACTGCATGAGCAATATTCCCTCATACAACACTTTTCTCAACGAGTTGTGCATTAACACAGAGTAAGGGACATTGCAGACATCATTTGCAGCAATAATCTGTTATGAAATCAGCTTCCCTCCTTCGCTTTTATCTTCATCTGACATGGTGGCATATTTGAAGTCAGAAGTCCATTCAGAAGTCAGGAGCAGTTGACAGAAGTGGAGCGTTCCGTGGGAACCCAGACGAGTGACGGTGACGCGCAGTGAAACGTCCCAGTGCCGTTATAATAAACACAAGCACTTATACAAGGGGAACTTATGCTAGTGATATCTGACGTGATTTGAAACGGAGACGGCGTATAATTTGATTTCAATGTAATCCTTTTTTTATTATTATTATTATTATTATTATTATTTATAAATACAGCAATTTTTCTATTTTCAGTCGGGATTATTTTTCTGATCTGGCACTGAATGATAAGCAGGAAGCTTGTCAGCGTGTGCTCTCACGCTCACTCTCACTCTCAGTCCAGCTATTTTCGGGGATGATATTTCCACTTTCCTCATGAAATGTCACACACGCGCACACACACACCCTTAAGCGTCTCGTCGTTCAGGTTAATGGACTCATGACATTTAAATGAGGGAGTCACGGCCTCGCTTTTTACACATGACTAATGACACGTTACACACATACTTATCAACTAAACACATACTGGACCACATGCAGCCGTTTTAGAGGTTCTGAGGGTCCTGTTTATTTCGCTAGTTATTAAAAATTCATTTAGAATGAGATGGTTTCCTCTGGTATATATATAGGAATATATATTTTTTTTTCTCAGCTTCATTTTATTTCATGAACTGGGTCTGAAGACGTAGGGGATTGTGTAGGGAAGTTATTTCCTATGCATTTTGAATATTTCGCTGCTGATTGAGGATGAAATTCAGCATCTCCTTATCCAAGGCCGTGGTTCTTTCCTGGGAAAACTGCTCCGCGATGCTCACACGTCGTTGTCCGTGATTGTCGTTTCCTGCCTATTTTCTGACCCCCCGATCCCTGATCTTTAAGACCCGTGTCCTACGTCCCATCACTGCACGTTACAGCAGGAGAACGTGACGAACCTGACAACTTCTGAGTAAAGCCAGGTGAGCTTCTTTACTAATGGTAGGACTGTCAGGATCGGAGTCGTCCCACCGGACGGAGACCTCACGGAAGACCCAGGACCCGCTGGAGAGATTCTGGTTTGCTTTGGAATCCCTGGGAAGTCTGAGCTGACCTTCTCAGTTTGTCGCCACCATGACCCCGGACAGAAAAATGAAAGAATGAATGAATCCGGTTTGTTTCTGTTACATTGTGCTCATCATCTCGCACCACTTCCATAAAATCCTCCTTCAGATCCTCAAAAACAATCTCGAAAAGTCTTTTGTTTTGAGGCATTTTCTGGTAAAGTAATCTCCTGCTTTTTCCTCAAGTGCGGCTTTATACAACGTCGGACATATCGGCTCGCTAACTAGCCAACGGATTTCCATCAAAACAGATCAAATGTTATATGTGATGAAATGTTTTAACGCCCCGATATTACAGTTCTGAACAAGAACCGATTTTTTCCTGTTAAGTTGTACCTTGGTGTTCGATTTTGAACTTAAAACCCGACATTTCCTTTTCCTGTCGGGATTTATCGTAAACAAACCTGGATCCAACGACACACGGTTATAGAGTGACAAGATTTTCACGCCGGCGTCCGTGTCGTCCTGATGAAGAGCCGTCGTTAAACCTCTTTGTGCCTTTATGATGCTCAAGAATCACGTTTCCTCACGTTATCTTTCCCGGCCAGACTTTTCTCCTTTCATGTGTTCAAGAAGAAAAAAAAAAAACCCCCAGAAACGAAAGTTCATAAAAGTGATTTGATTTGAGTGTGCTGGTGTTTGAGGAAGAGGAGAAGCGGAGTTCAGGTGCTCTATTGGAAAAACGTTCTGTAATTGAATTTTAATAGATTGCTAAAGGAAGGTCATTAATCATGTGGAACCGCAGATGAATATTATTTAGAACGAGCACGGCAAAGTGTAAAGGCACAACGTTAAAAGCCATTAATCTTACCCACAATGCACCAGGTTCAATGAGCCAACAGAGGTCTCGCCGTCCTAATCATTCCTCCCTAATGTGTTTTTTTCCCCCACTAATAACGACTCTTAATGAAATACAGCGTTTCAGAGGGGTTTTTTTATTTTATTTTCCTACGTACATATTCACGTTTTTTTTTCTAAGAGGCCGACGAGAGGCACTTACTGCGTTTCTGTCTCTGTTCTCCATCGAGTGCTCTTTTTTACACAAATATCTGTGTAAAGTCGTCCGTCATGACGTGTGTTTTAATTAAACTTTCTGTTCAGGGTGTTTTATTTTTTTATATATATATAATGATGTGAAATGAAAGCGATGTTTAACGCTGAGGTTTTTTTTTTTTTTTTTTTTTTTAAATATCTAACACATAAATCCTTTGTTTTCCCTGTATACTTTTTTTTTTTTTTTTAATTATTTTTTAAATTTTTTTACATTTTGTATTACTCTACATAATTTTCCAGTGCGCTTGATGGATGATATGTTTTTCAGACACGCTATCCCATCATGCACCACTGAACAGAAGTGTTTTTCCAAAAAAAATTCAATTAATTTAAATTTTTTGAATATATTTATTAGAATTAAATATTTCCCCGGCTTTCTCCACGGCTGACTGAATTAAAGATAATGGGAAAAAATTGTGGACTTAAATTTGCAATTTATTTTCATTTAATTAATTACTTTTTATTTGAATTCTTTTATGTTGTTATTACTAGGTTTTTACTAGCATTTTTAGAGTTATTGGGGTTATTTATGCAATTTGTGCTATTGATTGATTTTCAGCATTTTTATTATAAATACACCAAATATTTTAATTCTTCTTATTTTTTGCTTTCTTTTTTCTGTAATATATATATATATATATATATATATATATATATATATATATATATATATATATATAAACACACACACACACACACACATATATATATATATATATATATATATATATATATATATATATATATATATATATATATATATATATATATAAAATGTGTGTGTGTGAGAGTGCATATATACATATGTGTGTGTTGAGCTGCATCAGACCTCACTGATTTATTACAGATATAATCTGCCTCTTTCCCAGCTGCTTCACTTCCACCTCTTTTTCTCCATCAGTTTGTTTACGTGTCCTTTTAAACCAGCTTTAACAACAAAACAAACTGCATTTTACACACCACTAAAACACTAGCAGCTGTTTCTGGGTAAACATTGTAGACGTTAATGGCCGATGTTCTCGTATATAAACAACACTTCTCCCTTCTTATCTCCTCGACGTTCTCAGTTCTCTGTTCGGCATCGGCGTTGTCATGGAGATTTACACTGGTAAATATCAAAAGCCTGCATCTCTGATGGTATTGGGGTGCATTAACGCATGTGGAATGGGCAGCTTGCACATCTGGAAAGGCACCATCAATGCTGAAAGGTTTATACAGGTTTTAGAGCTGCTTCCATCCAGATTCCATCCCATCCCAGAGACTCTGCCTCTCTAAGATACTCCTTTTATACCCAATCATCTTATTGACCTGTTGCCAATTAACCTAATTAGTCGCACAATGTTCCTCCAGCTGTTTCTTTTCAGCAACACTTATTTTTCCAGACTTCCGTTGCACCGTCCCAACTTTTTTGAGACGTGTTACAGCCATCGGATTCAAAATGACCTAATTTATTTTCCAGTTTAAACATTTCTTCTGTGTTCTAATGCGAATAACATAGGGGTTTATGAGATTTGCAAATCATTGCGTTCTGTTCTTATTTACATGTTACACCGCGTCCCAACTTTTTTGGAATCGGGTTTGTAGTTGTACCAGTAATAGTTCCAATTACTTGTAATGCTAGTAAAAATAGCAGTTGTGGTTGGTAATAGAACGAGTAGTTAGTTGTAGTTGAATTTGGTATATTCCTTATATTATATTATGTGTTATTTGTTATTACCGAAACCAACTTAATAATGTTTCGCTTTTAAAATTATGATTAATGTTTTATTTTAAAAATCAAGGTTTTAATGTTTTTCGAGTGAACATAAGCAGCAATAACACGCTGATGTTCTCGAACGACGGGCGTCTGTGTCAACAAGAGCAAAGTTTCATACCATCACCACAAGCTTCAGCGTGATGTCATGTGTAGCATAAATATAATCCATCCATCCATCCATCCATCTTCTATACCGCTTACTCCTTCTTCGGGGTCACGGGGAACCTGGAGCCTATCCCAGGGAGCATGGGGCACAAGGCGGGGTACACCCTGGACAGGGTGCCAGTCCATCGCAGGGCACAATCACATACACACTCACACACCCGTTCATACACTACGGACACTTTGGACACGCCAATCAGCCTACCGTGCATGTGTTTGGACTGGGGGAGGAAACCGGAGTACCCGGAGGAAACCCCCGCAGCACGGGGAGAACACGCAAACTCCACACACACAGGGCCACGGCGGGAATCGAACCCCGGACGTGTGAGGCGAACGTGCTAACCACTAAGCCACCGTGCACCCAGTATAAATATAATATATAATATAATAGCCCAAGAAACTGTAACGAGCATTGGTGTAATAAGCTAACTGTAGTTCAGCACCATGTTTACATAGTGTCATGTCAACGTAAACCAGTGACTACCTTTCCCATCCTGCACTGCGGCCTACAATGGCTGCCATGGACTTCAATTCCCAGAACACTCACTTTCATTCTACACCTGCATCAAATCCACAGCACTCACAACCACAGTAGAAAGAGACTGTTTGAACACAACGAGTTTGCGAAGTATTGAGTGTTATCACCGTACCAAGCCTTGTTGTTCCTCGTTTTGGTTCATGTCCTTTGATCTTGTTTCGGGTTTCTCGTTCTCGATTCTCGCCGTGCCTCGCCTCGTTTATGCCTCGTTTGTTGATCGGCCGTTTTAGACCACGCCGTTGTCTTATGATTTGGATTAATCTGCCTGTCTCGCTTTATTAAAAGCTCGTATCTGCACTTGCGTCCGTCCTAACCTTCATGACGTGCAATTCGTGACACATAGCTAACGTGCTTTCTATTTTGTCCCATAAACTAGTATTTTGTGGAAAAATCGGTACACACGTGTGTGGAAAAAGTGGAAGCGTGGATGTGAAAGAATCTAACAGTGCAGATGATCTATACATGGATGTAGATATATGATCTATAGAGTGTGTCCTCTCCTTCCCTTCGGTTTCTTTCATGTGTTTTTTTCCCCCCCATCGTTCGAGCCTCGTAATGTCTGCGTGAACGCCGTAATAGCATTAAATCAAATTAGGAAGACGGGTTAGAGTAACTCTGCCCACTCCAGATTAAAATGAAGAATGGAGATTGAATTCTCTGTGGAACTGAAGCTCGGGTTTCAGTCGTTTAAGACTATATCTGTCTCGGAGTGGAAACGGGTAGTGTGGGTATTGTTTTTATTTATTTTTTGTAAGGAAGCGCACGGTGGCTTAGTAGTTAGCACGTTCGCCTCACGCCTCCAGGATCGGTGGTTCGGTTCCCACCGTGGCCCTGTGTGTGCGGAGTTAGCATGTTCTCCCCATGCTGAGGGGGTTTCCTCCCCCAGTCCAAAAATATGAATAGTAGGTTGATTGGCATGAATGTGTACCCTGCCTTATGCTCCTTGGGATAGGCTCTAGGTGACCCTGAAAAGGATAAGTGGTATAGAAGATGGATGGATTTTTTTTTTTAATGAAAGATGATGATTCAATATCCGTGGTCTTGGCTGTTCTTTTAAGGTTGATGTTAATCCGGGATTCAAAATGAAAATCATATTTAAAATACTTTTAAAAGACAAGTTATCACTGAGTTATGGAAGGTTTTTAATGTAGTTTGTGTTTTTTTTGTTTACTTCCTGGTTTTCCACTAGGTATTTTTATATGATACTTAAGGTTACGTGCTAAATAGTTCAACGGTGGAATCGAACAAGATGCCATCTTCTCAACGGTGAACCATCTCCGTAAAACACTCTCTGTAATTTATAATAATAATAAGAAGAAGTAGAAGAAGAAAAATCTCAGCTGTATTTATTTGATCTTTATTTATAATTATTTAATCTTTTGGTACCTTTAATTGATCTTTTGACCTTTAGATCTATTTGATACATTTGATTCGTCTTTGAATCGTTTGATCTTATGATTATTTTAGGTGTTGTTCATTTGATGTAGTCGATACACGTATTTGATCGTTTGGTCTGTTTGATCTTTTGGCCTTTGATTCATTTTGATGGATTTGATCGTGTCTATTTGAACTAAACCCTCAGCATCTTGGCACATCTTTTAACTTGTATTTTTTTTTTTTTGCCAGAGACACATTTGTAATAAAAAAATAATTTGTATTTGTGAAGTAGAGCAAAACACATTTTTGTCGTTACAGAATGAAAACCAGAGGAACTTTGATCAGCTCTAGGAGATCTGTGTGTCCTCTCACACACATTTTTACAGTGCTGGCATTTTTTTTTTTTTTTTTTTTTTTTTCGAGGCCAAAGCCAGCTTCTTCCGCCGCAGTGTGATGGAAATCCATCAAACACTCCCCGGCGGATGAGATGGGTGACCGGCTTGGCGAGGATACAGTAAACACAGTAAACGCCATGTCGAGGTTTTCCAGTCGATAATAGAGAGCAGCTGTAGAGCCGCAGGGTCTCTGGATGGAGAAGTGCTCATCATGGGAGGTAAACATTCGCTTTTTGGCAGTCCTAAAACTGATGCCAAAAAATAAGTGAATGAAAATGAATTTCTCAAATAAAATGTGTGCCGGAGTTTCCTGGCCATCATCAGTAACCCTGAAATATATTATTCTAAATATTCAGAAGGGATGTAGAATTTTACTTGTGTATTTTTTCATCATTAATGCAAATTTTACTATTAAAAATAGGAAGATATAGCAATTTAGATGGCATTTGTAGGCAGCAGAAAATTACAGACTGCCCCTTTAACATCAGTCTCATTGTGCAAATCTGCACTGATTATCGCTGCAAAAGTACACCGATATTAAAGTGCCGGTCTGTAATTTTTACTTCCTTCTCCTGCCTCCAAGCTGAACAGAAATTACAATGAAAACAATTTTTGAGAAAACGTTTTTTTTTCTTCTTCTCTCTTCATGCTGTATTTTGAAGCTACAATGCCTTTATATATATATATATATATATATATATATATATATATATATATATATATATATATATATATATATATATATACACACACCCATACATACATACATACATATATATGTATGTATGTATGAATATATATATAAATGTGTGTGTGTGTGTGTATATATATATATATATATATATATATATATATATATATATATATATATATATATATATATATATATACATATATATATATATATTTGACCCCCTCTCAATCAGAAAGATTTCTGGCTCCCAGGTGTCTTTTATACAGATAACGAGCTGAGATTAGGAGCACACTCTTAAAGGGAGTGCTCCTAATATCAGTTTGTTACCTGTATAAAAGACACCTGTCCACAGAAGCAATCAATCAATCAGATTCCAAACTCTCCATCATGGCCAAGACCAAAGAGCTCTCCAAGGATGTCAGGGACAAGATTGTAGACCTACACAAGTCTGGAATGGGCTACAAGACCATTGCCAAGCAGCTTGGTGAGAAGGGGACAACAGTTGGTGCGATTATTCGCAAATGGAAGAAGCACAAAAGAACTGTCAATCTCCCTCGGCCTGGGGCTCCATGCAAGATCTCACCTCGTGGAGTTGCAACGATCATGAGAACAGTGAGGAATCAGCCCAGAACTACGCGGTAGGATCTTGTCAATGATCTCAAGGCAGCTGGGACCATAGTCACCAAGAAAACAATTGGTAACACACTACGCCGTGAAGGACTGAAATCCTGCAGCACGCGCAAGGTCCGCTGCTCAAGAAAGCACATATACATGCCCGCTGAAGTTTGCCAATGAACATCTGAATGATTCAGAGGACAACTGGGTGAAAGTGTTGTGGTCAGATGAGACCAAAATGGAGCTCTTTGGCATCAACTCCACTCGCCGTGTTTGGAGGAGGAGGAATGCTGCCTATGACCCCTGGAACACCATCCCCACCGTCAAACATGGAGGTGGAAACATTATGCTTTAGGGGTTTTTTTCTGCTAAGGGGACAGGACAACTTCACCGCATCAAAGGGACGATGGACGGGGCCATGTACCGTCAAATCTTGGGTGAAAACCTCCTTCCCTCAGACAGGGCATTGAAAATGGGTCGTGGATGGGTATTCCAGCATGACAATGACCCAAAACACACGGCCAAGGCAACAAAGGAGTGGCTCAAGAAGAAGCACATTAAGGTCCTGGAGTGGCCTAGCCAGTCTCCAGACCTAAATCCCATAGAAAATCTGTGGAGAGAGCTGAAGGTTCGAGTTGCCAAACGTCAGCCTTGAAACCTTAATGATTTGGAGAAGATCTGCATAGAGGAGTGGGACAAAATCCCTCCTGAGATGTGTGCAAACCTGGTGGCCAACTACATGAAACGTCTGACCTCTGTGATTGCCAACAAGGGTTTTTAAACCAAGCACTAAGTCATGTTTTGCAGAGGGGGTCAAATACTTATTTCCCTCATTAAAATGCAAATCAATTTTTCTGGATTTTTTTGTTGTTATTCTGTCTCTCACTGTTCAAATAAATCTACCATTAAAATTATAGAATGATCATTTCTTTGTCAGTGGGCAAACGTACAAAATCAGCAGGGGATCAAATACTTTTTTCCCCCACTGTATATATATATATAGATAGATAGATAGATATGTGAGTGTGTGTGTGTATAAAATACGAGTTTTCCTTTTAAGAGGAAATTGGGTTTGTGGACAAAGGTAACAGTTAGGAGGCGGAGCTAATTTCCAGACCAGAAAAATACAACCACAATTCTGATACAAATGGAAGAAGGAATAGTAATTGAATAGAAGTGTTAAGAGTTTTAAAAAATGCTAAATGTGTCCCTGAAATTTTATATATATTTTTTATAGGTCTAGAAGAATTCTCTCCCTCTACACTCCCCCCCCCCCCCAAAAAAAAATCCCAAACCGCACCTTTCATATCTTCGAATGAAGCCAGAAAATGGCGTCTGTTCATATTTATGTCTTTCTGACTGTAATGCATTATATTATAAAAGACATCAAGTTTTTATCAGGGGCTTTATCTCCTGTGATTCGGCACAAGCTCATCTTTGCAGAGATGTCGGTTAGTGAACACTGTTAGCAGATGGAAATAATAAATGGAAAAGATGGGCAAAGAGGAAAAAAAAGATACATTAAGGTGGAAATGGAAAAAAAAAAAAAAAAAGACAGAATGAAAGACAGAAATAAATCAGCAGCACGTCTCTGCTGTGATTATTTTAATGCTGTATTGGTAACACAGTCTTTTTTTCCTGGCTATAGCCGGAAAAGACCAATCACCATCACAGAAGATTAGAACTGATGTGTGCCGTTATCTCCAGCTCTATACGGAGATTTTATAAGGAAATGGAAACATCTTGATATTTCACAAGTTGTATGAGAAAGTCATACGCAGATGAGCAGAGTGTGCTGGATCAAGTGCTATTTTATGCACAGCTGACTAATGAGCGTGGAAGCCATTTTGTTAAACGAACTCCTTCATGCACAGCGTATACACTTACGTACAGCTCATTTAATCGATCTCTTAATCCGTCCTGTCTTTCTTTCTCTTTCGTCGTGTCTCACTTTCTTCTCTTTCTCTTTTTCTTCAAATGAATCATTTTATTTATTAATTCATGTATTTATTCCTTCCTCCGTCCTCTTTCGTCATCTCTCACTCTCTTTCGTTCTTTCTGTCATGTGTTCTGTCACTTATTACATATCTTTCCTTCTTTGTCTCCTTTTCGTTCTGTTCTCGCTTGCTTTTATTTCTACTTTTTTTGAACTTTCCTCCGGACTCGGTCACAGCGAGTAACTGATGAAATGAGTACACTTTAATTTAAGCAAGGCTACCTTTCATAGTTCCACATTATTTAATTAATTAAAAATACTGCGAATGAAGTAAAAGCTGTCATTTTCCCAAGGCCGTCTATCCTCACAGCAGGGACACTGAAGGTAATTTATTTATAAAGTCACCGTTCTGTGAGTCATTGCAGGAGGTTTTGAGTAAAGTTAGAGGAAACCTGCCGCAGCACCCACATGCTGCTCTACTCAACAACACCGCCAGTCTGTTCGGACAGATCTTAATATAGTTAAGCTTATACAACCGTGAATTACGGCATTTGTGCTGAGTCGCAATTTAGAAAATAAATAAATAAATAAAAACAACAGCAACTCCACAAATCACTTTAACGGATATTTCCGGTTTGTTCACTGAATATGCAAATTATTTTACATTTGTTACAAAGTAGTTGTGCTTAGATTAAAACTTGCCATCACTGATTTGAAAAAATCCAGTTAATATATTTGAAGTAAAATGCCCTAGCATCAACATTACAGCTTTAGTCTCTATAATGTTTCAATTGGTGTTAAAATATGCAAATTTAGACACACCCCAATGTTCGAGAATCTGACCAATCAGCATCTTTGCATCAACATTATTATTTTATCCTTCTCTTCTTTATACATTCTTTATTTCTTTCTTTGTTTTAGAATTTTTGGTCATGTCTATGTCTATGTCTATTGTCCAATTACTTTTACCTTTCTTACCGGTCCATTTTCTTTCTTTCTTTCTTTCTTTCCTTCTATATCCATCAAATCTTTCTTTCTTTAAGCCTTTTCTTTTGTCTTCCTTATGTTTTTCCTGTCTTTTATTACATTCTTTATACTTATTCTGCAGTTGCTATAAAGATCTTTCTTTTAAACAGCAGATGATGTCTAACTAACAGAGCCCCAAAGGCACAAATCCGAGTCAACAAACCACCGGCTGCAGAAGAAGAAGATCAAAGTTTTGGAATGTTGCAGTCAGAGTCCAGATCTAATTCCTATTGCAACCCAAAGCTGTGCATTTTACTGCGTGTAATATATTGGAAATGAGAGACTCAGATCTCAGCTGTGGTGATAAATTTGGTGAAAGTGCAGTGAAGTACAGTGCGATATATTTTCATCACATGAACTTTAACTGATATCAGTCATTAAAACTTTTAGATTTGTCTGACCCAATCCTGTGTATTTTACCGAGTGTTAAATATTGGAAATGAGAGTCTCAGATCTCAGCTTGGGAGTGCGATGGGAAGAAAGTAAGATTCTCAGATTTCCCCCAAATTCACACCATGTGTTAGGGAGGTCAGGACTAGGATGGAAGTGCACTTAGTTTGGTCCTATCACGCACCAAAACTGAGATCTGGAGATTTATGACGACAAAAGTCCAACACACACCTTTACCTTCTGTCCCTTGGTGGTGTAGTGGTTAAAGTTTTCATTTGTGTTTTGGTTTGGACAGGTTCTAACCCTTCTTTTGGCGGGTTTAAGAATAAACTGTGCTCTTGTATTTTGAAGTGTTTCATGAAGTCCAAAAAACACACGCTCCTGTACACTCCTGTACACTTGCTGCTTCTGTGGTGTAGTGGTTTGTGCCAGTGTTATGGTTTCTGAAGGTATGGGTTCTCTTCTTAGTTTTGGCTGCTTTAAGACTAAAAATTGTTGCGTCTTCATGAAGTAATTTATGATGACAAATGTCCAACACACTCTTGTTGTGTCTGTGGCATAGTGGTTTGTGTTAGTGCCATTGTTGGGGTATGTGAAGCTGGGGGTTCTCTTCTGCCTTTTGGCTGGTTTAAGAATAAAATTTGCTGCGGCTTTGTGAAGTCATTTATAATGACAAAAACCCAACACACACTCACTGTCTCTGTTCTGCTGTGGTGGTGTGGTTAGCGTTAACGCCGGTGGTGTTGTTCCCGAAGGTGTGGGTTTGCTTCTGCCGTTTGGCTGGTTTAAAACTAATAATTGCTATGTCCTCATTAAGTGATTTATGATGACAAAAGTCCAACACACTGATGTTGTCTCTGTGGTGTAGTGGTCAGAGCTCATGCCAGTGTTGCTGTCACAGAAGCTATGGGTTCTTTTCTGTCTTTTGGCTGGTTTAAGATTAATAATTGCTGCGTCCTCATGAAATAATTTATAATGACAAAACTCCAACACACAGTTGTTGTATCAGCTCCTGTGTGGTGGAGTGGTTAGTGGTTGTGGTGGTTGTGGTGAAGTTCCAGAAGCTGGGGGTTCTGTTCTGCCTTTTGGCTGGTTTAAGACTAATAAGTGCTGTGTCCAAACAGTGGTGGCGTAGTGGTTAGAGGTTGTGTTGTAGTTGTCGGTTACACAGGTTCTAATCCTCCTTTTGGCAGGTTTGAGAATAAAAGTGGTGCTGAAGCAGTATGAAGGTGTGATGGAGGAAGGTCTGTGCAAGAGACTCTGTAGCTCAGTTGGCTGAGCTGTTGCTTCTGTGGAGCAGGAGTTGCTTGGATCAAAACCCAACCAGAGATCTTGGATAACAGGCTATGAGGTGGTGTGTGTAGGTTGGGGGATAGTTGGGGGATAGTTGGTGGATAGGACAGAACAATGGTTTGGGGGGTTTGAAGGTGAAGTCTCAGGAGGGATTGTAGGTGGGGAGGGGTTGAAGTCTCAGGAGGGGTGGGAGGAGGTATTGCAGGTAAAAAGAGAGGTCCTGTAGAAGTGAGCTAAATTTACCCCCCTCTCTTGCTCCACCCCCCTCAAACTGCCCCCTCATCTCTTGCTCCACCCCCTCAAACTGCCCCCTCCTCTCTTGCTCCACCCCCTCAAACTGCCCCCTCCTCTCTTGCTCTGCCCCCTCCTCTCGCTCCACCCCCTCAAACTGCCCCCTCCTCTCTTGCTCCACCCCCTCAAACTGCCCCCTCCTCTCTTGCTCTGCCCCCTCCTCTCTCTCCACCCCCTCAAACAGCCCCCCCCTCAAACAGCCCCCCCCTCTTGCTCTGCCCCCCCTCTTGCTCTGCCCCCCCTCTTGCTCTGCCCCCCCTCTTGCTCTGCCCCCCCTCTTGCTCCCCCCCCTCTCTTGCTCCACCCCCCCTCTTGCTCCCCCCCTCTTGCTCCCCCCCTCTCTTGCTCCCCCCCCCAAACTGCCCCCCCTCTTGCTCCCCCCCTGTCTTGCTCCCCCCCCCCCCCCCCCCCCCGTGTCTTGCTCCCCCCCCCCCGGTGTCTTGCTCCCCCCTCTCTTGCTCCCCCCCTCTCTTGCTCCGCCCCCCCAAACTGCCCCCCTCTCTTGCTCCCCCCTCTCTTGCTCCCCTTCTCTTGCCCCCCCTCTCTTGCTCCCCCCCAAAAACTGCCCCCCTCTTGCTCCCCCCTCTCTTGCTCCCCCCCCCTCCTCTCTTGCTCTCCCCCCCTCTTGCTCCTCCCCTCTTGCTCCCCCCTCTTGCTCCCCCCCCTCCTCTCTTGCCCCCCTCTCTTGCCCCCCCCTCTTGCTCCCCCCTCTTGCTCCCCCCCTCCTCTCTTGCCCCCCCCTCTTGCCCCCCCCTCTTGCTCCCCCCCTCTCTTGCTCCCCCCCTCTCTTGCTCCCCCCAAAACTGCCCCCCCTCTCTTGCTCCCCCCCTCTCTTGCTCCCCCCAAAACTGCCCCCCCTCTCTTGCTCCCCCCCTCTCTTGCTCCCCCCCAAAACTTCCCCCCCTCTCTTGCTCCCCCCCAAACTGCCCCCCCCAAAACTGCCCCCCCCCAAAACTGCCCCCCCATCTTGCTCCCCCCCAATCTTGCTCCCCCCCTCAAGCTGCCCCCCCCAATCTTGCTCCCCCCATTCTTGCTCCCCCCCAATCTTGCCCCCCCCTCAAGCTGCCCCCCCCAATCTTGCTCCCCCCCAAACTGCCCCCCCCAATCTTGCCCCCCTCAAGCTGCCCCCCCCCAATCTTGCTCCCCCCCAAACTGCCCCCCCCAATCTTGCCCCCCCCCTCAAACTGCCCCCCCCAACCTTGCCCCCCCCCTCAAGCTGCCCCCCCCAATCTTGCTCCCCCCCCCTCTCTTGCTTTGCCCCCCCAAAAAACTCCCCCCCCAATCTTGCTCCCCCCCCTATCTTGCTCCCCCCCCTCAAGCTGCCCCCCCCAATCTTGCTTCCCCCCCAATCTTGCTCCCCCCCCAAACTGCCCCCCCCCAATCTTGCTCCCCCCCCAAACTGCCCCCCCAATCTTGCTCCCCCCCCAAACTGCCCCCCCAATCTTGCTCCCCCCCCAAACTGCCCCCCCAATCTTGCTCCCCCCCAATCTTGCCCCCCCCCAATCTTGCTCCCCCCCCTCTCTTGCTTTGCCCCCCCCAAAAAACTCCCCCCCCCCCAATCTTGCTCCCCCCCCCCAAACTGCCCCCCCCCTAATCTTGCTCCCCCCCCAACACACCTTCATACTTCTAAAGCACCACTTTTAATTCTTAAACCTGCCAAAAGACAGGCTAGAACCTGAGAATCCCACAACACAAACATGAACTCTAACCACTACACCACCAAGGGACAGTAGTGCCACATTACTTCATGAGGCCGAAGGAATTGTCAATTTTAAAGCAGCCAAAAAGGCAGAAAAGAACCAACACCATCTGGGACACCACCACTGGCATGAACACTGACCGCTACACCAGAGACAGCCAGACTCAACAACTGTGTGTTGGACTTTTGTCATAATAAATCACTTCATGAGGACGCCTCAATTTTCAGTTTTAAACCAGCCAAAAGGCAGAAGAGAACCCACAATATCTGGAACCACACCACAGGTGTGGACTCTAACCGCTACACCATAGCGGGACAGACACAGAACCTGAGTGTTGGACTTTTGTCATAATAAATGACTTCATGAGGCTTTTCAGCCTTAAACCAACAAAAATGCAGAACAGAACAGAACCAAACCCACACCTTCTGGGCCGCCACCACTGGCATGAACTCTAACCACTACACCACAGAGGGACAGACTCAACATCTGTGTGTTGGACTTTTGTCATCATAAATCACTTCACGAGGCTGCAGAAATTTTTTGTCTTAAACCAGACAAAAGACAGAAGAGAACCGACACCTTCTGGAACCCCAACACTGGCTTTAATCAATACACCACAGAGGGACTGATGCCAATACTGTGTGTTGGACTTTTGTTATCATAAATCACTTCATAAGGAGGCAGCACTTCTGTGTCATAAACCAGCCAAAAGGCAGAAAAGAACCCACACCTCTTCGAACCCCAAGACTGGCAGGAACGCTAACAAGAACCACTAAACCACAATGCTACAGAAGGAGCACCTGTGTGTGTGTGTGTGTGTGTTTGGACTTCATGAAACACTTCCAATACAACAGCACAGTTTATTCTTAATCCAGCCAAAAGGTAGACTAGAACCTGAACCATCAGTTATAGCACTCTCTAACCACTACACCACAGAAGGAACAAGTAAAACAACAAATAAGAAAAACCTGGACCTGACGCTGATACGAGGAACGTTAGATGCAGGTCAGTGTTGTGGTTACCTTCCTTTTACAGTAGAGTATAGTACAGTGTGGTGTAGTATAGTATTGTGTAATATAGTACAGTACAGTGTGGTATAGTATAGTATAGTGTAATATAGTACAGTACAGTGTGGTATACTATAGTGTAATATAGTACAGTATCATGTGGTGTAGTACAGTATAGTGTAATATAGTACAGTACAGTGTGGTATAGTATAGTGTAATATAGTACAGTACAGTGTAGTATAGTATAGTGTAATATAGTACAGTACAGTGTGGTATAGTATAGTATAGTGTAATATAGTACAGTACAGTGTGGTATAGTATAGTGTAATATAGTACAGTACAGTGTGGTATAGTATAGTGTAATATAGTACAGTACAGTGTGGTATAGTATAGTGTAATATAGTACAGTACAGTGTGGTATAGTATAGTGTAATATAGTACAGTACAGTGTGGTATAGTATAGTGTAATATAGTACAGTACAGTGTGGTATAGTATAGTGTAATATAGTACAGTACAGTGTGGTATAGTATAGTATAGTGTAATATAGTACAGTACAGTGTGGTATAGTATAGTGTAATATAGTACAGTACAGTGTGGTATAGCATAGTGTAATATAGTACAGTACAGTGTGGTATAGTATAGTGTAATATAGTACAGTACAGTGTGGTATAGTATAGTGTAATATAGTACAGTACAGTGTGGTATAGTATAGTGTAATATAGTACAGTACAGTGTGGTATAGTATAGTGTAATATAGTACAGTACAGTGTGGTATAGTATAGTGTAATATAGTACAGTACAGTGTGGTATAGTATAGTGTAATATAGTACAGTACAGTGTGGTATAGTATAGTGTAATATAGTACAGTACAGTGTGGTATAGTATAGTGTAATATAGTACAGTACAGTGTGGTATAGTATAGTGTAATATAGTACAGTACAGTGTGGTATAGTATAGTGTAATATAGTACAGTACAGTGTGGTATAGTATAGTGTAATATAGTACAGTACAGTGTGGTATAGTATAGTGTAATATAGTACAGTACAGTGTGGTATAGTATAGTATAGTGTAATATAGTATAGTACAGTACAGTGTGGTGTAGTACTGTGTAATATGTAAAATAAATGCATTTCCATCTACTTTAACTGATCTCAACCATACAAATGTTTACGCTTGTTTGACCAAATCACCTGTCAGTCAGCTCACTCAAACATTTTGTATCTGTTTCCTCAGCAGTGTTGTTTGTCCTAATGTTGTATGCATCTTGCTCTGAACGACTGACTCTACTATCTGTACTATGTTTTACATTTTTAGTGCTTGATTGTTTGTCGTTTTTCACTTTTTGTGTTAGTTCATTCTTTATGTGTTATTGTATTAGTATTGTAAAGCATCGCTCAGCGTTGGAAAGGCGCTATATAAATGAAACATATATGTATACACTCAGACAGATACTCTCTCTCTCTCTTCTCGTCTCGTCCTCCCTCCACTGCTCGTCGTCTGCTCCACTCGGAGATGAAGTTTGTTTGTTTCTGCATCGTGAGCTGTAATTAACGTTTCACTAATTACTGTGATTTACACTGACAAAGAGGCAGAGAGGAGAATAAACACCCCGAATCACTCGCATAACTTTAATATGCACTGACTGACATTAAACACACACACACAGTCCTCAATATGGAAGCATTTAGATTATTTTGTACACGTTTCATTTCAACACTTGAAACACTCTGTGTACATTTATTAGCTGTGAAAGTCGTACGTTTTGTATCACAGCCCTCTGAGTTTGGAGGGAAAAACTTCATCTTGACGTTTTTACCATGCGGAAAATCCAGAAATCATCCTAAACATCTCGTTCATTTATATAATATAGATAATGTGCCTTAAAATGATCTATTAAAAACATCGGTGTTATCATTTAACTGGTAATGAAGTGCTTACTTCTTCAGGTTTAGTGTGTGCGTGTGTGGTGATGATGAAGTCATCTTCTTGTTTATAGTTCATTATAGAAAGTGGAACAGTTTTCCAGCACCTTCAGGACGGAGGAGTTTACGTTTCTTTGCGGTTTCTCGGTAACATGACGAGCTGTGTTCGGATGTTTATAGCTGTTATAACGTACGTGAGGACAGGAACTATAAACGGATAAAAAGTACGACGTATCGTTCTGGGGTACTGTAAATACATTTGGAATTTAATGACTGTAATGGTGGTAATTGTGACTCTGGTTTAATGCCTGGAAGCAGTGCGGCTCGACAGTTTCTGTATTTGTGTTTTAGTAATATTCCGTCTCTGGTTGTGAACTTCGGCTCTAGTCTGGATTACGAGTATGGATTTAACCTTGTTAATCATTAATCGCAAAAAAAAAAAAAAAAAAAAAATGCCTTGATGAAAAATCAATCTGCGATGTCTCTACCCAAAAGTACAAAAAAGAGGTCAGACGAATTACAGAGAGATTAATTTATCACCTCTGATGTGATTTAGTGCAGTCTGAAGATCACTTCAGGGACAAACAGTGCGAGTGTAAATGAGTGAACGTGAAAACCAGGCTCCTGCCGTCCTGATCACAATCACAATCACACACGCCGAGTTCGGGGTCGCCGCATACTGAAATTACACACATCGGTACTCAGAGGTCAGACGTACTGTAACTACTGACTAGAGCGCTATTCGGAAGTTACGCACACTGCGGTGGAGTTCGGCTCGGTTATGTCCGACTTATTTCACGAATGCGTTCAAAAACACTAAGGAATATCAATAATATATCGACACTGAATATTTAAGGATGATATTAAATACATAAACACGCAATAAATTCATCATATTGTCTTTGTAAAGTCCACTTTCTTTTTTCCTACTCAGAGACATCGCTTACTTTGAGGATTATATATGGATAAAATGATGAACGTGAGCTGTAAGCATAGGTCAGCTTATCCTTCAAACCGCGGACACCTGTTCTTTACCGAATGAACAGTAACACGGGCGTTCTTTATTGACTCAAAACTAAAAGTGAATTAAAAGTCAAATAAAATCGGCTGTACCGCGCGCACACGTTACGATTTCATGACCTCGATTTAGTATGTCACGGTTTTATTAAGTTGTGCGGAGGATATGAAAAGGTAAAATATAAAATAATATAACGTGCTGGACTCTGAACACGGCGAGAGCTGAAACAGGTCTCATCGCCTCTCCTCACTCCGAGGAGCTCGTATTACAGCCTACGTCCTCGCTACGTCTTTATCGGACATGCAGAAGGAACGTAGGATGGAAAAAGAGCAGCGCTGATAATAACCCGGAGAACATCACCGATCTCCGAGGTCGTCCGTGTTCTGCAGGAGGTTCGGTGATCTTCACCAAAATAGTATTCGCTAGAACGAGGACATGCTACATTTTTAGGAAAAATATTTAGGGAAAATAATTTTTCTTCCAACATAACACTTCAGCTGTTAGTGAGAAGTCTAAACTCTTCTGTCCTGAAGATGTCAGGAAACCTAAAGCTACAGACTATTACAAAGCACTGACACTGGAGACTCCTTCCGCAGACGTTAAACAAACATCTCCTTCTTGGAAAGAAAACATCAACAAAAATCTGTATACGTCGAGCGTACGTGCCGTATGCGTCTCTGTGAACGAGGTGTTACTATAGAAACGATAACGTTTTAGAACACGCGCATTAATATTAACATAAACCTGCGCTACTGTCAGACCTGCTGGTATGGAAAATGAATCAACACCTCCTGACCAATCAGAATCCAGAACTCAGCAGGGTTGTGGAATACAGTGTCAGAGACCACATTACATTAAGTGCACCATGCTAAACTGGAGGTTTCCATTACACCATATACATCTCGCCTTGGGAATAATGCCACCGAACATAAAAATGAGGGGGGGGGGGGGGGGGGACTTGTCATCTGTTACGCCCTTGTCGTTTAAAAATATCCTTCTTTCGGGAACTTCTAATGTATAGCTGAGAGTGATGCTGTCCTTGGATACACGTGCTTTATGGGAAAGCCTGCAGGGGAATCAGGATACGGTCATGACCTTGAGAGAAACCGAGAGAGAGAGAGAGAGAGAGAGAGAGAGAGAGAGAGAGAGAGAGAGAGAGAGAGAGAGAGAGAGAGAGAGAGAGAGAGAGGTACAATCCACATGAGAGAGTCCAGGGATGCTGCAATCTAAGAAGTTCCCCTGCTGAGTGCTGATATAGTGATGAAAATAACCTGTGAAAAGACCAAGACTCCTCTGGAGAACGTCGATTTTAGTTCGTTAAATGTTTGTTTGTGTAAAAAGAGGGTTCGAAATGGTAGACGGTTTAAAAAACGAAGGATTTTGACCCACCTGAGAGACAAACTGAGACAGGAAACTAACCTGGAAAATGAACAGATCATCACAGGGTCTACCGGTGACTCTTCTTCTGCTTGGAGCTTCTGCACTTGCCTTTATGTTGTGTCTTATTACATTATACAGCAAAGAAAACGTTTTTAAAAAATGCTAGTTCCTTCCTCAACGCACAATTTTTTAAATCCGTGATTTTACGCTTGACGCTGGAGACTCCCGTCTCGGACGATGAACCAAATCGCCGGAAAAGTGAAAAACGTATGTCGTTCAGTTCTTGAAATGTCTTGACGAACTGCAGTAATTGTTTCTGGAGCTGTTCCAATCGAGGGAGCAGCCAAGCCTGAAACGGAGAAGAAAAAAAAAAGAAAAAAAAAAAAAACACTTTATACATGCCTTTTCAAATCATCATTAGCAGAATGAATGCAAATTTGCTTACTTAAATGAAAGCTTGGACTGTAATGCAATATAGCTCGATTAAAACTAGCAGCACAATACAATACAACTGGAATGACTGATTCACAGAGTTCTGCTAATCCAAGATTTATAGCAAGATTGTACAAGAGTCACGTTTAAGCTCAGTTCATTTATAAATATGCATATTATATACATACATACATACATACATACATATATATATATATATATAACATAACATGTATGTGTGTATGTATGTATATATATATAATATATATATATATATATATATACATACATACACACATACATGTTATATATATATATATATATATAACATAACATGTATGTGTGTGTGTATATATATATATATATATATATATATATATATATATATATATATATATATATATATATATATATGCCGTGTTGATGCTGCACTTACTGTTCTGAGGAAAACGATGCCTGAACTGTAAATCATCTCCTCAGCCTGAGGATCACATCATTGATTTTTTTTATTTTTTTTATATATATTTTATTTTATGGAGCGCTGCTCAAATCCGATCCTGGTAGAACATGAGTCCAATGAGACCAGCTGTTAGACAACTTTTCACCTGGATGATCACTCCTTGGTATCCTCGCACGACAGGATAGCGACAGGACAACTCGTTTCTGAGCATAGGGTCTAATCCACCATCACTATCAGACATATTTCTCATTCTTCTGCATGAAATCGTGTCTAATTTTTTGCAAATCCATCTCCGCTTCACGGAAGGAGAAAGTACTTCATTAGTGAACTGATTAATTATACATGAACACTTGTACTCTTACTAGATTGCATTTCCATGAAAGCGGCATTACTGCTTTGCTGAGTTGAGGGGTGCACATACTTATGCAACCATGGGGTGTTTTTTAAAGAGATTTTTTTTTAGCTGTATTTTCACTTATTGTTTTATTTATTTATTTATTTTGGTATGATTTGTTTATACCTGCTGGTTAAGAGTTAAAGTGTTGATGAATTCCTCATTAACAGGTTTAAAAAAAAAATAAAAAAAAATATTTAACTTGTTTTGTTTATTGTTTATATTGGAATTTACATCGTCAACTTTGGTCATTAGTCATTAGTTATTTCTCTTTATTATTTTCTAAAAGCTTGTAATTAAAAATAGATTCGACTGATTAAATTCCAGGACTTTCAAGGAAATTCTAAAGCACTTCTTTATTCAAGGGAATTAAAAAAAAAAAGTGCTGTTCTCTCCTTGGGACAAGTTCTTCAGCCAGTTCTAACATTTATAACATTTCTACATTTAAAGCATGTACGTAATGACAAAAATTACATCAATAACCGTCATCCCTGTGCCAAATAATGGAATTTAAAAAGATTTTAAGAAGAAAAATTAACAAATTCCAACAAACTACTTTTTCCATGATGTTCAACAATAAAACTATGGTGTTTTTTTTTTGTTGGTTCGTTTTCACTGATATCTCTGAATAGCGCTGGACGTTCCGGACGGTGACTCAGACGTCCTCGCTGCGTACACGCCCGACTGCACCGTGACGCTGCCATGATGGAGATCATCGATTTATTTCACTCTTCCTGCCTGCTGGATCGAGTGTATAAGTGAAAGTCAACCTCATTCTGCTGGACATGGGAGCGCTCAGTGACAACACACGAAAAAAAAAACACACACACACTAACACAAACTAATACACACTAACACACACACACACACTAATACAAACCGCTTGGCCTCCATTACGACAGGATCCTTAGAGATGATTACAGCCTCTAAAACTCAGCAAAACAACAACACAGAATATTTTAGAAATAATAATAATAATAATAATAATAATAATAATAATAATAATAATATTTCAGACATTACATTGTTGCTTTTTAATTTTCAAAAAAATTTTTTACTGCATTTAAGGTTACTATTATTTAAAACATTATTATTTTATTTTAAAATATGGAGGATAAAAAGATTTAATAATCCATCTATCATATCAAAGCAAACCTGCCAGACCATTTCCCAGAATGCACCACGAACTACAAACTCCCAAACTCGCACACATGTTCACCATGTCTGTATACCGCTCTCGTATCGAGACCATTCCCACACGGTGTCTGAGTGAAGTATTACACTCAGTCGATACCGTCTCTGTCGTCCCCAAGCCTTATTTACTGTTCTGATATTCTGCTTTTGACATTGTTTACTCCACTGACCTCGATTCTCTGCCTTGCCCGTTTGACCTGTTTGCCTGATCGTATGACCCTTCCCTGTTTATCGTTGTGGTTTCTTGCATTACCCTTTGGACTTGTTGTTTTTGGATTAAACGCCCTAACCTGCACTTGCTTGCGTCCGCGCCTCCCTTACATGACACCGTCGTTAACAGTCTCAATATTAAATCATAATATATCCAACATGTCCTTCAATAAACTCATCAATCAATACATTAACCAATCAATCACACTTATTGATTTAACATGTATTGATTAATATATTTATATATGTATTATATCATTTAGCACTTTCCATCCTCCACAAGATGCACAGCCCTCCACTAATATTGGCACCCTTATATGGTAAATATGAGCAAAGAAGGCTGTGAAAAATTCTCTTTATTGTTTAATCTTTTGCTTGAAAAATTCACAAAAATACTCTGCTCTCACAGCTATCAAACAATTGCAAACACAACACAGGTTTATCCAAAAATAAATCTTTGTTAAATATAAGTGTGCAACAATTATTGGCACCCTTTTAGTCAATACCTTATGCTACCTCCCTTTGCTCAGATTACAGCTCTGAGTCTTCTCCTATAATGTCTGATGAGGTTGGAGAAAACATGGCGAGGGATCCGAGACCATTTCACAGCCTTCTTTGCTCATATTTACCAAGTGTGCCAATCTTAGAGGAGGGCACTCACTCATTATATATATATATATATATATACACACACATACATACATACATATACACACACACACACACACACACACACACACACACACACACACACAAGCCTCCCAGCTATGGGTAAATAGTAAAGACTGGACTCGGCAATCTGCGCGGAAGAACCACTTAACCGGCCAGCGGGCAGAAATTCCCAGCAAAGCATCGTGGAGCACTTTAAGAGCATGGCGAGTCACAAAGGTCGTCAAGGTCATCCACTGCACTCAACTCCAACTCCAGCCGTCTTGACCTCGTCTTGCTGTTGGACCCAGTTGGTTTTGGACGAAAGAGTGAGGTCGACGAAAGGCGCAACTCTTCCTCACTTTAAACCAAGTCACCGTGCAAGTCATTTTGTCATCTACCATCCATCCCAACCCCCAAGTCCTGTGGTGACAGGCAAGCGACGAAGCGGCAGGTGTGGGTACACTTGCAGCCATAGCCGCAACCCTGCACACAGGCGGCCCAGGCCATAGTCGTTCTTCACAAAAGGGAACAGCAGTGAAGTCCTGCAGCCCCCTGAGCAACTGAGCAGCCGTATTTAGCATCGCACTGCTCACCTGAAGGCATGAGGAAGAAAAAGTGCCCTATACATTGCCTATTCCAAAACTTCCCTAACCAGCTTACCGAAACACAAAGAAGAAAACGAGGATTGTTCCTCTCACCTTTGGTGCATGGAATGTGCGCACTCTCATGGACAGGCATGACACAGACAGACCCCAGAGGAGAACCACTCTGATAGCAAATGAACTATTCAGATACAACATGAACATTGCGGCCCTGAGCGAGACCCGGCTCGCAGGCGAAGGTGAACTTTGAGAAAGGGGCTCTGGATACACCTTTTTCTGGAGCACCGTGAAGCTGGTGTCGGTTTTACAGTAAAATCAGCGCTGATTGTCAAGTTGGCAGGCCTTCCTAAGGGAGTCAACGACAGGCTCATGACCATGAAACTCCCCCTCCTGTCTGGAAGAAAGCAGCTTACAATCATCAGCTGCTATGCTCCAACCATGACCAACCCAGATGAAGCAAAGGCCAAGTTCTACGAGGACCTCCACTCTGTCATCGCTGATGTTTCTAGAACAGACAAGCTCGCCATTCTAGGTGATTTTAACGCGAGAGTTGGCTATGACAGCTCTGACTGGGATGGAGTGCTAGGAAAGCACAGAGTGGGTCACTGCAACAGCAATGGTCTCCTTTTGCTTCAGACTTGCGCTGAACATGAACTGCTGATTACCAACACAGTATTCCGCCTCCCAACTCATAATTGGACGTCATGGATGCACCCTCGCTCAAAGCATTGGCACCTCATCGACTACGTCATCGTCAGGAAGAGGGACAGGCAGGATGTAC